>NC_057388.1:24352785-24494496 GCF_019320065.1 Cervus canadensis | reverse complement strand
TGCAAGGACAATCAGTTAAGACACTGGTGGCTCAGTAAATAATCAACTTAGAATAGAGTTAAAACTGAAATGACATTATTCATTAAAAAATATTGAAAAAGAGAGGGAGGAGCCAAGATGGCGTAGGAGTAGGACGGGGAGACCACTTTCTCTCCTACAAATTCATCAAAAGAATAACTGAACGCAGAGCAAACTTCGCAAAACAACTTCGGATCGCTAGCTGAGGTCATCAGGCGCCCAGAAAAGCAGCCCATTGTCTTCGAAAGGAGGTAGGACAAAATATAAAAGATAAAAAGTGAGACAAAAGAGCTAAGGACGGAGATCCGTCCCGGGAGCTCTTAGGCGGCATTGCGTGGGGTAGGGTCCGGGCCGAGTGCCCTGAGGACAATCAGAGGGAACTTCTGTGAGTTGCCAACTTGAACTGTGGGAGACCAAAAGAGAGAGAGTAAATTAACCGGCCGAACACACTGCCGGCTGTTCGCAGAACAAAGAGACCGAGAGGGTCCAGAGAGGAGCTCGCAGGCTGCGGACCCGCCCAGCCCCGCCGGAGGCAGGAGGCAGGGGGGAGGGGAAGGTCGCGGCGAGACACAGGGCGCAGGCACCCGACCGGCGCGGGCGGGGACTGGGGCTGGGGACGCGGAGGGCGGAAGGCGCGCGCACCCGACTGGCGCCAGCGGAAACTGAGACTGGGTCCGCGGAAGGGAGGGGGCGCGCCACACCTGGGGTAGAGTGCGCCCACCAAGCCCCTGGCTGCCTGGACCGCTCTGACGGGGAAGGCACAGAGAGCAGGCGCAGCTTTTCCTTCCGCGCTTTTGTGGAACACCCGAGGGCTGGAACCTCGCGCAGCGCGGGGCGCACTCCATATAGAACAGCCGGGAGCCTGAGCAGCACAGACGGAGAAAGCAGCGTCAGCCCCTCCCGGCAGCCCCAGCCCATCCCCGCGGCGCAAGCCTGTCCCCACAGCGCAAGCCCCTTCCTGCCCCGCAGAGCGACGGAACTAGCTACCTGAATAAGAGTCCACCTCCGCCCGCCTGTGTCAGGGCGGAAATGAGGCTCTGAAGAGACCGGCAAACAGAAGCCAAATAAACAAAGCGAACCGCTTCAGAAGGGACTGGTGCAACAGATTAAAATCCCTCTAGGAAACGCTGACTACACCGGAGGGGCCTGTAGATATCGAGAAGCGTAAGCTGGAACGAGGAGCTATCTGAAACTGAGCCGAACCCAGACTGACCGCAACAGCTCCAGAGAAACTCCTAGATATAATTTTACTTTTTTCTCTTTTTTTTTTTTTATTTTTTTAATTTTTTTTCTTTTTTTCTTTTTTTTTCTTTTTTCTTTCTTCTCTTTTATTTTCCTTTAAAATCCCCTATTACTCCCCCATTACTCCTTAACTTTCATTTCCACAGACTTTTACGGTTTTTTAATTAGGGGGAAAAAAAAAATTTTTTTTTTTTTTCTTTTTCTTTCTTTTTTTTTCTTTTTTTTTCTTTCCTTTTTCTCTTCTATTTTCTATTTTTCTTTTTCTCTTATTTCTTTTAAAGTCCTCTAGTACTCCTCTACTACTCCTTAATTTTCATTTTCAATACACTATAACCTTAACAAAAAAAAAAAGAAGAGAAGCCCTATCTTTAAACCGAAGATTATTCTCTCCCAATCTTGACTCTCTGTTTTCTACCTCAGAACACCTCTATTTCCTCCTTTCCCCTTCTCTTCCCAATCCAATTCTGTGAATCCTTGTAGGTGACTGGGCTACGGAGAACACTCTGGGAACAGACAGCTGCGTAGATCTGTCTCTCTCCTCTTGAGTCCCCCCTTTTCTCCTCCTGTTCATCTCTATCTCCCTCCTCCCTCTCCTCTTCTTCATGTAACTCTGTGAACCTCTCTGGGTGTCCCTAACGGGGGAGAATCTTTTAGCCATTAACCTAGAAGTTTTCTTATCAGGGCTGTATAGTTGGAGAAGTCCTGAGACTACAGGAAGAATAAAACTGAAATCCAGATGCAGGAGACTTAAGCCCAAAACCTGAGAACACCAGAAAACTCCTGACTACATGGAACTTTAAGTAATAAGTGACTGTCCAAAAGCCTCCATACCTACACTGAAACCAACCACCACCCAAGAGCCAATAAGTTTTAGAGCAAGACATACCACGCAAATTCCCCAGCAACGCAGGAACATAGCCCTGAACATCAACATACAGGCTGCCCAAGGACACACCTAACACATAGACCCATCTCAAAACTCATTACTGGGCACTCCATTGCTCTCCAAGGAGAATAAATCAAGTTCCACGCACCAGAACACTGATGCAAGCTCCCCTAACCAGGAAATCTTGACAAGCCAATCGTCTAACCCCACCCACTGGGTTAATCCTCCACAATAAAAAGGAACCACAGACCTCCAGAATACAGAAAGCCCACTCCAGATACAGCAATCTAAACAAGATGAAAAGGCAAAGAAATACCCAACAGGTAAAGGAACATGAAAAATGCCCACCAAGTCAAACAAAAGAGGAGGAGATAGGGAATCTACCTGAAAAAGAATTTAGAATAATGATAATAAAAATGATCCAAAATCTTGAAAACAAAATGGAGTTACAGATAAATAGCCTGGAAACAAAGATTGAAAAGATTCAAGAACTGTTTAATAAAGACCTAGAAGAAATAAAAAAGAGTCAATTAAAAATGAATAATGCAATGAATGAGATCAAAAACACTCTGGAGGGAACCAAGAGTAGAATAACGGAGGCAGAAGATAGGATAAGTGAGGTAGAGATAAAATGGTGGAAATAAATGAAGCAGAGAGGAAAAAAGAAAAAGGATTTCAAAAGGAAATGAGGACAACCTCAGGGACCTCTTGGGACAACTGTGAAACGCCCCCAACATTCGAATCATAGGGAGTTCCAGAGAAGAAGACAAAAGACAAGGCCATGAGAAAATACTCGAGGAAGATAATAGCTTTGAAACTTCCCTAAAATGGGGAAAGGGAAATAGCCACCCAAGTCCAAGAAACCCAGAGAGTCCCAAACAGGATAAACCCAAGGCGAAACCCCCCAAGACACATATTAATCAAACTAACAAAGATCAAACACAAAGAACAAATATTAAAAGCAGCAAGGGAAAAACAACAAATAACACACAAAGGGATTCCCATAAAGATAACAGCTGATCTATCAATAGAAACCCTCCAGGCCAGAAGGGAATGGCAGGACGTACTGAAAGTAATGAAAGAGAATAACCTACAACCTAGATTACTGTACCCAGCAAGGATCTCATTCAGATATGAAGGAGAATTCAAAAGCTTTACAGATAAACAAAAGCTGAGAGAATTCAGCACCACCAAACCAGCTCTTCAACAAATGCTAAAGGATCTTCTCTAGACAGGAAATACAGAAAGGTTGTATAAACGTGAACCCAAAACAACAAAACTAATTACCCTAAATGTAGAATGGTTGATGCCCCACCAAAAAAACAAGATTGCTAAAATGATACAAAAACAAGACCCCTATATATGCTGTCTACAAGAGACCCACCTCAAAACAAGAAGACACATACAGACTAAAAGTGAAGGGCTGGAAAAAAATATTTCATGCAAATGGAGACCAAAAGAAAGCAGGAGTTGCAATACTCATATCAGATAAAATAGACTTTCAAATAAAGGATGTGAAAAGAGACAAAGAAGGACACTACATAATGATCAAAGGATCAATCCAAGAAGAAGATATAACAATTATAAATATATATGCACCCAACATAGGAGCACCGCAATATGTACGGCAAACGCTAACGAGTATGAAAGAGGAAATTAATAGTAACACAATAATAGTGGGAGACTTTAATACCCCACTCACAACTATGGATAGATCAACTAAACAGAAAATTAACAAGGAAACACAAACTTTAAATGACACAATGGACCAGCTAGACCTAATTGATATCTATAGGACATTTCACCCCAAAACAATCAACTTCACCTTTTTCTCAAGTGCACACGGAACCTTCTCCAGAATAGATCACATCCTGGGCCATAAATCTAGTCTTGGAAAATTCAAAAAAATTGAAATCATTCCAGTCATCTTTTCTGACCACAGTGCAGTAAGATTAGATCTCAATTACAGGAAAAAAATTGTTAAAAATTCAAACATATGGAGGCTAAATAACCTGCTTCTGAATAACCAACAAATCATAGAAGAAATCAAAAAAGAAATCAAAATATGTATAGAAATGAATGAAAATGAAAACACAACAACCCAAAACCTATGGGACACTGTAAAAGCAGTGCTAAGGGGAAGGTTCATAGCATTACAGGCTTACATAAAGAAACAAGAAAAAAGCCAAATAAATAACCTAACTCTACACCTAAAGCAATTAGAGAAGGAAGAAATGAAGAACCCCAGAGTTAGCAGAAGGAAAGAAATCTTAAAAATCAGGGCAGAAATAAATGCAAAAGAAACTAAAGAGACCATAGCAAAAATCAACAAAGCTAAAAGCTGGTTTTTTGAAAAAAATAAACAAAATTGACAAACCATTAGCAAGACTCATTAAGAAACAAAGAGAGAAGAACCAAATTAACAAAATTAGAAATGAAAATGGAGAGATCACAACAGACAACACTGAAATACAAAGGATCATAAGAGACTACTACCAGCAGCTCTATGCCAATAAAATGGACAACTTGGATGAAATGGACAAATTCTTAGAAAAGTATAACTTTCCAAAACTGAACCAGGAAGAAATAGAAGATCTTAACAGACCCATCACAAGCAAGGAAATCGAAACTGTAATCAAAAATCTTCCAGCAAACAAAAGCCCAGGACCAGATGGCTTCACAGCTGAATTCTACCAAAAATTTAGAGAAGAGCTAACACCTATCTTACTCAAACTCTTCCAGAAATTGCAGATGAAGGTAAGCTTCCAAACTCATTCTATGAGGCCACAATCACCCTAATTCCAAAACCAGACAAAGATGCCACAAAAAAAGAAAACTACAGGCCAATATCACTGATGAACATAGATGCAAAAATCCTTAACAAAATTCTAGCAAACAGAATCCAACAACATATTGAAAAAATCATACACCATGACCAAGTGGGCTTTATCCCAGGAATGCAAGGATTCTTTAATATCCGCAAATCAATCAATGTAATACACCACATTAACAAATTGAAAGATAAAAACCATATGATTATCTCAATAGATGCAGAGAAAGCCTTTGACAAAATTCAACACCCATTTATGATTAAAACTCTCCAGAAAGCAGGAATAGAAGGAACATACCTCAACATAATAAAAGCTATATATGACAAACCCACAGCAAGCATCACCCTCAATGGTGAAAAATTGAAAGCATTTCCCCTGAAATCAGGAACAAGACAAGGGTGCCCACTCTCACCACTACTATTCAACATAGTGTTGGAAGTTTTGGCCACAGCAATCAGAGCAGAAAAAGAAGTAAAAGGAATCCAGATAGGAAAAGAAGAAGTGAAACTCTCACTGTTTGCAGATGACATGATCCTCTATATAGAAAACCCTAAAGACTCTACCAGAAAATTACTAGAGCTAATCAATGAATATAGTAAAGTTGCAGGATATAAAATTAACACACAGAAATCCCTTGCATTCCTATATACTAACAATGAAAAACAGAAAGAGAAATTAAGGAAACAATACCATTCACCATTGCAACAAAAAGAATAAAATACTTAGGAGTATATCTACCTAAAGAAACAAAAGACCTATACATAGAAAACTATAAAACACTGATGAAAGAAATCAAAGAGGACACAAAGCAGATGGAGAAACATACCGTTTCATGATTTGGAAGAATCAATATTGTGAAAATGGCTATTCTACCCAAAGCAATCTATAGATTCAATGCAATCCCTATCAAGCTACCAACGGTATTTTCACAGAACTAGACCAAAGAATTTCACAATTTGTATGGAAATACAAAAAACCTCGAATAGCCAAAGTAATCTTGGGAAAGAAGAATGGAACTGGAGGAATCAACCTGCCTGACTTCAGACTCTACTACAAAGCCACAGTCATCAAGACAGTATGGTACTGGCACAAAGACAGAAATATAGATCAATGGAACAGAATAGAAAGCCCAGAGATAAATCCACGAACCTATGGACACCTTATCTTTGACAAAGGAGGCAAGGATATACAATGGAAAAAAGACAAGCTCTTTAACAAGTGGTGCTGGGAAAACTGGTCAAGTGGTGCTGGGAAAACTGGTCAACCACTTGTAAAAGAATGAAACTAGAACACTTTCTAACACCATACACACAAATAAACTCAAAATGGATTAAAGATCTAAATGTAAGACCAGAAACTATAAACCTCCTAGAGGAGAACATAGGCAAAACACTCTCCGACATAAATCACAGCAAGATCCTCTATGACCCACCTCCCAGAATATTGGAAATAAAAGCAAAACTAAACAAATGGGACCTAATGAAACTTAAAAGCTTTTGAACTACAAAGGAAACTATAAGTAAGGTGAAAAGACAGCCCTCAGATTGGGAGAAAATAATAGCAAATGAAGCAACAGACAAAGGATTAATCTCAAAATATACAAGCAACTCCTGCAGCTCAATTCCAGAAAAATAAATGACCCAATCAAAAAATGGGCCAAAGAACTAAACAGACATTTCTCCAAAGAAGACATACAGATGGCTAACAAACACATGAAAAGATGCTCAACATCACTCATTATCAGAGAAATGCAAATCAAAACCACAATGAGGTACCATTACACGCCAGTCAGGATGGCTGCTATCCAAAAGTCTACAAGCAATAAATGCTGGAGAGGGTGTGGAGAAAAGGGAACCCTCTTACACTGTTGGTGGGAATGCAAACTAGTACAGCCGCTATGGAGAACAGTGTGGAGATTTCTTAAAAAACTGGAAATAGAACTGCCATATGACCCAGCAATCCCACTTCTGGGCATACACACTGAGGAAACCAGATCTGAAAGAGACACGTGCACCCCAATGTTCATCGCAGCACAGTTTATAATAGCCAGGACATGGAAGCAACCTAGATGCCCATCAGCAGATGAAATGGATAAGGAAGGTGTGGTACATATACACCATGGAATATTACTCAGCCGTTAAAAAGAATTCATTTGAATCAGTTCTAATGAGATGGATGAAACTGGAGCCCATTATACAGAGTGAAGTAAGCCAGAAAGATAAAGAACATTACAGCATACTAACACATATATATGGAATTTAGAAAGATGGTAACGACAACCCTATATGCAAAACAGAAAAAGAGACACAGAAGTACAGAACAGACTTTTGAACTCTGTGGGAGAAGGTGAGGGTGGGATGTTACGAAAGAACAGCATGTATATTATCTGTGGTGAAACAGGTCACCACCCCAGGTGGGATGCATGAGACAAGTGCTCAGGCCTGGTGCACTGGGAAGACCCAGAGGAATCGGGTGGAGAGGGAGGTGGGAGGGGGGATCGGGATGGGGAACACGTGTAAATCTATTGCTGATTCATGTCAATGTATGACAAAACCCAATGCAAAAAAAAAAAAAAAAGAAATATATGTGGTTCAAAAAGAAAAAAAAAAAAACTGAATAGAAAACCAAAATATTTAAAACTCACAAATATCCAAAGTCTGATTCATGGATAGGAAAAACAGATGAATCCTTAGTAAATAATAAAGGAAATAAGGAAAGAAAGCTTGAATGTACAAAATAAGAAATTATAATATGTAATTACCAAAGATGCAGCAGAAATTAAACACCTTTAGGGACAATTTTCTCAACTTTATATAAATCTGGATAAAATATATGATTTTCATGGAAATAGGAATTACCAAAATTTACCCTATAGGAGGTAAAAATTCTAAAGTAATCAATATTTACCAAAGAAGAAATAGAAAAGAAATAAAATTCCCATAATTCTTGAGTAAATTCCAAGAATTTTCATCACAAAGAATTTTTTTTTCTTTTTCTTTTCTTTGTATCTATATGAAATGATGGATGTTTACTAAACTTACTGGGGTAATCATTTCATAGAATACATGTCAAATCATTACACTGTACACCTTTAACTTACGTAGTGCTTATTTCAATTATAGCTCAATAAAACTGGAAGAAAAAAAAATAATCTTAGAGATAAAACAAGGCAAGAATACCACATTGTAAAAAAGAACCACATCTGGTTATAGAAATCAAAAAGTAGTTACTGAAATTAAGGTGAGTGAATGAATTAAAAAGCAGACCAGGTACAGATGAGTGGAGACTTAATAAACTGTTGGAGACCTGAAAAGGTGATCTTGAGTAGAATACAACATGGCTTCAGAGTGGGAAAATGGAAAATGAGAAAGAATTATTCAACGTACATCTCTTCACTTAAGATCTATACAAAATAGGAATAGGTTTTGATTTTCAAGACTGCCTGACTTGGATGGTTTGTGTCAATTCAATAGAAAAAAATGACTTCTTAGAAAAGTCTTCAGAATAAATTACATTTGTAAATTGCTGTATATTTTGAATGAGAAAGATTTGCCAAAAGATGATAGATCTTGTTTGTTTTAGTTGCTCGGTCTTGTCATTGGCTGTAGCCCACCAGGCTCATCCGTCCATGGGATTCTCCAGGCAAGAATACTGAATGGGTTGCCATTTCCTCCTGTAGGGGATCTTCCCAACCCAGAGATCAAACCTGCATCTCCTTCATTGGCAGGCAGATTCTTTACCACAGAGCCACCTGGGAAGTCCAGATAGATCTTACCCTGTAGCTTTTGCTTGCAGGTTAGTTTCAGAGCTATCAATATTGAGTTATGGCTGAACAGTGACGGCTAATACAGAAGGTATTATTTTGTTTCTGTTAAAAGCTCTTTGGAAAGAGAATCCAAAGTGGACTTCACTGTCTAGTTGGTAGTATCATGATAGCCTTGTAGGTCATTTTGTAATGTAACCAACACATATAACACCTTATGGATGTGAGTACAAATGATAGGAATCTATTTTATCCTGGTGATATCCTTTTGTCTTAGTCTGTCATTTCAAATTCTCCATTTCATGTTGTCCTTTTTGTTTTCGTTCTTCATCTTCCTCCTTTTTGTGTCTTTTGTTCCTCTTCGTTTTGTCTTAAATGACTAGTATATGCTCACTGTGACCCATATGCTGTGGCAGGCGTTTGTAATGATCATGGAAAGACATACGCATTGTATGCCATCACTGTACACCGGCGCAGTGTGAACACTGAGGAGATGTGGAAAACCTACCGTCGTTATAGTGACTTCCATGACTTCCACATGAGGATCACCGAACAGGTAGTGAGGTTTTTAAAGTTTGTGTACTTGATATTGTTTCCTGATTCCATGTTTGATTCTAAATGGTTGTGAGTGACGCTAAGGTACTTACCAAAGCTAAGAAAATAAGGTAACAAGTTTTTATAATCAACAATGAATGTTAGAATGATTTTGTCCATTTAACTAATAAATTTTAAACAGTCCTAGTCATTGTGGACTGGTGACAAAATATCAATGATATACCTTGGAAAATTAGAATAAATGTGTATGTCTGAATTTAAGAGAGTGTATATATGTCTTATCCTTTGCAGAGGTATTCGGGTTTATTTAACATATAGAGATCATTGTAAGACATTTTGTGGTTATGTGTGTTTGATAATATAATTTAAAGCTGTGGCTATTTTAAATGTCATCCTTTCCCAACTACTAACAGGTAAATTCTTGATCCACTAAGTTGTATGAAGAACTGAAACCTAAATTATATTTAAAATTAACCACATAATGGTTTTAATTCTTAGCAAATATAGCTCTCTTGTTTCATAGAAGTATGAGGACTCTTAAATGTAACAAATGTAAACAGATTTTTATTTTCCTCTGTTCTTTTATTAAATATTTTTTCTTCTTTTTGCTTAGAACAAAATAAATTACCAGTGGATAAATTGGAATAGGTAATCTATGAAATTTTAAGTCACGATACTCTTTCATACAGTGTTTTAAAATATACAATTATTATTAAGCCAATAAAATAATAATAATGGTGACATTTGATTGGGTGAACTAAAGCTTTGAAATGACATTTTACTACATAAATAATCAGAAAATATATCTTTCACTTAGGATGTAGAAAATGTATGGTTGGCACCATAATTATCTCATTAAAATATTTTGTAAATAGAGTGAGATAACCTACTAATAAAGCTTAAAAGTGTTTAGAAACCAGGTTATTGTTGACTCCACAAGCCTATATTAAAAGGATTGTTTTTAATTATATTCATAAGGAAATTAATAACTCTGGGCATATCTCTTCTATTGTTCTTGTTAAATAGATCTCCATGTTTAGCTTGATTTGTTTGCAGAGGTGAAAGAATTTTCTGCCCCCAAAAATTCCTGTTTGATATTTTTTTAAAATCACATAGTTCATATCTCTCTTCTTTTCATCCCCACACTTTGACCTAACATGGCAAATTTTATGACAAGTAATGTGAATTACTGAGAGTAGTTTTAGTTACTTGCAAATTTATGGGAATTTGGTATAATATGAAATTTTCTTTGTGTGAATAGTTATAATTTTTTTCGTACTGTTCAGAGGAATAATCATTGCTTAAAGATTCTAGGATAGGACTGTAAATACTGTGTTTACAGTTTGACAAATATAGATAAAGAATATACTTTTAAAAAACTCTATTAACAGAACAATTCATGTAGAAAATTTACTTTTCAGGACAGCAACAAAATTAAATGCAACTAACTGATAAAGCGCAGTTCAGGTTTGGAAGTGCTCAGTGCAGACGGGCGAAGTGGATGTGTTCAAGCTCACAGTAGTGTGTGTTTGCTAAGGCATGTGGGTTGATTTTGAAGCTTAAGAAATTAAAACCTAAGCTTGTTAAGTGAAAATTTAGGTTTAAGGAAAGGACTAAGCACTTGTAAATAAGAGCCATACTGTTTGCCTTTTAGCTTTGCCTTAGTTATATTTTTAGTTTTCTTTTATATTTATATTTTTAAAAGAAATCCCATAAGAAAATGCAGTGAGCTTTTAGTTCACTGGTGGCAACAGTGCAACCAGTGGACGTAAACAAATTTTAACTCCATAGAGCTCTTTAGCTGTTAAAATTATTTTAGAACAGATTTCATTTTGTTTCTTTAATTTTGTGACATAAATTTTTTCCCCATTCTAAACATATGAACTTATTATTTTTTTAATGTTTTATAATTTTTATAGTCTTAATTTGATGCTTTATGGATAAAGATTTATAGGATTAAAAGAAAATAATTGAGGGATGGGATGGAGAGGGAAGTAGGAGGGGGTTCAGGATGAAAAGTTTTTTTTAAGTTAAAAAAAAAAAATAATTGAAATGTTAAATGTCAAATTATTTTAGAAATGATACCAACTCTACCAATTCATTATTCAACATATGACCATGAACAAGACAAACCAAGTCCTTGCCTCTAGGAGCTTGCATTCCAGTGGATAACTCTGTGCCTTTCAGTTTTATTGGATGAATTATTCCTAAATATGCAGCTTATATTTATAAATAAAATACCAATGATTTAAAAATATTAAGTATGCATTAAGATAACTGGGTAAAATGTATTTATGTGTTTGGATATAAATGAACTTTGAATCTTTCTAATAAAAAATTCTAAATGTTTTTCACATTTTCTAGACCTGACATATTCAGTGTGGAAAGATAAAATCTTTGGGTTTGGAATGTCTGTGATTTATGTATAGTATTTGAGTTCTTTGTGAATATTGAAATACATTTTAATTTATGTTAGTTCTTTAGATAGATTTCTTTTTTTTTATTTTTGCATTCATTTAAAAATAGTTTTGTGACTTTTTGGCAGAGGAAATTCTATTACTTTGCAGGGAATGGACTACTTTGTACTTGTAAATAATCTCTTAAATATCAAACTAATTATGAATTAATATAGAGTATTAAATTTTTTCCATTTTTCTCCCTTTAAAAATAACAGTATTTGAGAAAAACTGTTAGTCATGGTGCTTCTGGTACAGACAGATAATTTTAAAATCAGCTTGATAATTTAGACTTTAAGAAAATAACTGTTACATTTAATTTTTTTATTAATAAGGTTTAATGTTTCAAAATTTTGGAAATTGTTGTTTTGAGGAGTGCTGTTATATTCCCTTGGTTTATTAGAATGGCCATAACAAAATACCCAGCTTAAACCACAGAAATCCGTTTTCTCATAGTTCTGGAAGCTAGAAGTCCGAGATCAAGGTGTTGGCAAGTTTGATTTCTCTTGAGTCAGCTCTCCTTGGCTTTCAGATGGTGCTGAATATGGCCTCACATGACTTTTTCATTGTATGCTCCCATTCCTGATGGCTCTTTGTATCCCTCTGATAAGGGCTTTGTTTTTATTTTATTCCCTCTCTGAAGGCCTTGTCTCCAAATACAGCCACTTCTGAAGTACTGGAAGTTAAGGTTTCAACATGTGATGTGAGAGAATAAAATATATTGGTAATGCCTAAATAAACTATGCATTCTGTAAAATTCAATCAATAGTTTAAGATACCATTGACAAGTCATATTCCAGGAAACTAAGTATCTTTTAGGACACCTTGAAAAATGTAGATTTACTTCTATAAAATGTGGTTAAAAAAATTAAAACCAGGATGTTATACATTCATATTCAATAATGACCAATTCTTACACTTTTGTGAACCACCAATTTTGTGACTACAGCATAACGTTTTCCCTGAAAATTACTGCCCCCACTTTTTTTTCCTTGGCTAGGGCAAAAGAACTACTTTTAACTTTCATGCATAACATGTGATGAACTTGTCACATTATAGCTCCAAGCAACCATCTGATTTGCCATTCCATTTAATAATTTATCAGATCTTCCAGTTTCGGGATGAAAATTATCCTACACCTTTTCATTTCCTCTTTTCTTTAATCTCTGCACCAGGAATGAGTTTTCTTTACAGACTCATTGTTGTCTGTTGTTATTTAAACCAAGAATGGTTTTAGAAAGCTTATTGCATCCTGGATATGTATCGCACAGGAAAAGCAATGAAGCTCCTCATTGACGTTTTAAATACTAGATATTGCTGGCCAAGCACAATAACTTGCTGAATGACGTTGTTCTTCCACTTTGTTAGCAGCTAGTATGGTTAAAATCTGTGCTTTTTAACAAGGCATGGTGGATTGCTACCTATCTGGACTTTTGAAAGTGAAGTCTATAGATGCTAAACTTCAGATGTGTACACTTGTTTTTGTTATTGGCTTTACAAATATAAGATATATGCTATATAGCTCTTTTATTTTCTTAGTTATTATGAATTTATTTTTCATGTAGTTTCATGCAGGGGAAAAGTATCAGTGTTATACTGTATGTCATTATGCAGAGAGAGTTATAGCTATAATCTACATTTTGAAGTTTGCCGCTTCTGCTTTTAATAGTTAGCTATTACAGTGATTAACTGATTTGCAGTTGTCAATATAAAAATATTTCTTTGAGTTTTTTTCAAGAAATCAGAAACTCAAAACTTTGATTATTAATAGTTAAAAGTTAAAAGTATTATTTGCTAATACTTTATTCTTATCAAAAGGTTTTTAAACAAAATGTTTTTTAAAACCTTATGTTATGAAAATGTTGAATGATCTTAAAATCAGAGAGATTATTAAAATGAAAAACCATGTGGTTCATCAGTTATCCATGTTTGTCATTCTTTGAAAATAACTTCTTTGTAATAACATTAGGACTGTGGTTTGAATATATTTGCATGGTACTTTATATTTTCTCATTTTGGCTTAATAAGATAAAATATATTGCAAAATCTGTTTAAGATACTTCTGATACACAGAGAAATTGTCAGTTGGAAAATACTTTTCTCTTTTTGTAAAAAAATCTAAGATTATTGAATGTATTTTGTTTTGTAGTTTGAAAATCTGTCAAGCATATTAAAGCTTCCTGGTAAGAAGACTTTTAATAATATGGATAGAGATTTTTTAGAAAAGAGAAAAAAAGATCTAAATGCATATTTGCAGGTAAGTTCAAGTTTATTATTACTTGTAGGTTTTCATTTTAATAGAGCACACAAATACAGCTGATTTCTTTGGTAGAGAATGTTTTTACTGTAATAGTGAGATAGCAGCCACTTTCGAGGTGCTGAGATGTGACTTGCAATCTGATCAGTAATTTATGAATATTATTTCTCTGTTTATTAATTTAGAAGTTTTCTGGACACTCAGTGCTAGAAATTTTACCTTCAGGTTTGACTGAATACATAGCCACACCCACACCCACACCTACACAGCCACACCTGTACACACACACGCACACTCAGTGCTAGAAATTTTACCTTCAGGTTTGACTGAATACATATAGCCACACCCACACCCACACCCCCCCACACACCTACACAGCCACACCTGTACACACACACACACACTCAGTGCTAGAAATCTTTACCTTCAGATTTGGATGAGTGCACACCCACACACACCCCCACACCTACACACACACACAGATATACACACACAACCGGCAGATTTCTCTTCTGAAATAATAAAATGTGTCTCATAAGTTATTTCCTACATAAGGACTGTCAGAAATAACTTTGTTTTAGAAAGTAGTACCCAAATACCAGATTTTAATAATATCACTTTATGGTTTTTTATACTAATGAATGATTTATAAAGATGTCTCATCTGTTAATATTAGCTCCCCACTTCACTCTTGAGGAGTCAGCAAATTCCAGCCTGCAGACCATATCCAGCCTGCCACCTGTTTTATTAGAGTTTATTAGAATTTATTATATTATTAGAACACAGCCACCCATTTCTACTACATTGGAGTTGAATAGTTGCAGCAGACTATGGATCACAGAACATAAAATAATTATTATATGAACTGTACATAAAAAATTTGCTGACCGTGTCCTAGTATTTAGTGAAACTTAGCCAATACTATACTTGATATTTTGGGGGAAGTTTTCTCTCTCTCAAACATTTATAAGTTTAATTGAGTTTGCTTATAACTATTCCATAGCACTACAGTTTACGGAAAGGATAGGAAAAACATATAAATCTGCTGTTATTCACCTTTGTCTTCTGGCTTAAGGCTAAATGATATTATTTATATGACTTGTCAAACATTTTGATTTTTTAGAATGTATTTACTTTAGTTGCATTAAAATCTGTATCAGCTATTTATAAAATTTAGAAAATAAGCACCTTTTTCAAAATCTGGTGCCATAAATGTATGTTTTAGTTGTGGCTATACTGTCTCTGTCTTAGCTAATGATCTCAATATGTCAAAACATGTTTCATTGAAGGAATTAAGCTATAATATTAGACTATATCATGTTGTAAAGGCAACATTTTGTTTTGGGCCCTCTTTATAATGCTTAAAAGTTTTAACTTTAATTGTTTTATGTACTTTCCATTAATGGTAACTTTAAAATTAGAATGTGAATAACATAGCAGTTTACTACTCTGGATCTTATTAGTTGTAAGCTATAAAACCTGAAAATGGAATAGTAAATAACATTTTGGGAAATTCCCTGGTAATCCAGTGGTTAGGACTTCACACTTCCACTGCAGGGGGGTCTAAGAGCCCACATGCTACGTGGAGAGGCTAAAGTAGATAGATAGATAATAGATAAATGTGTTAATATTTTAAAAAATAGCAACATTTTTACTATAGATTCTTACCTTTCTAGCAGATGACATTGTAAGCAGTAGCTATTTCCAGTACCCTATCAGTATAAGCTGCCTCTTTATTTTTCCTGTTAGTTACTGCTGACTCCTGAAATGATGAAGGCGTCCCCAGCCCTGGCTCACTGTGTGTGTGATTTCCTTGAGAACAAAGCCTACAGTAAAGGGAAGGGGGACTTCGCTCGCAAGGTGAGCAGACCATCACGCTGGCTTTCCTCATGGGTCTGGTTTCTTCCTTTGTTCTCAGTAAAAGAAGATGATTTATACCTATGTGTATGTTTTAAAAGTATAAATTTTATTAAATGTTCTTTGGCATCTTCTGTGCTTTATCAAAGAATCAGACATGTCTGAGTGACTGAGCTGATGCTTTATCAAACCTACTATATCTAGGCATATCTAATAAACTCCTGTATTTACATGTAGGTTAAAATCCAGCAGTAGCTGGAAAGGGGAGGGGAAAAATAAAAGCTTTGTTTCTGAAATGATGCTTTAAGGAAAGTTGGCCTAAGACAAGCCACAGGCTTTCATTAGTTTAAGAAGGAGCTGTTAATACTTCTTATTGGGAGGAAATGTCTTTTAATTGGAGTAAGGATAGTAAAAATGTTAAGTAGACTCTGTCACTGAAAGTATTTATGCCTTTTGAGTGAAATAGTTATTATCTAAATTTATAAGGACACAGGCCTATTCTGGAAATAATATGCTAGGTTAAGACAATAAATTGGTTTGAGTAATAAATTGGTCAAGTTGGGTGAGAAAGCTCACTGGGTGAGAAGGCAAACAGTGGAATCAGGCAGCCTCTGGTTCAAATTCCTGTTCTGCCATTTACTAGTTGTGGCCTGCAAAATGTTACTTGGCCTCTGGGCCTTTAGTTTCCTCAAGATTGAAGGTGTTAATCCTCAATTTAGAGCATGTGTGAATCAAACAAAATAATCTATATATGACAGTGCCTGTCTGAATCAGTGTTGGCTCTTAGAAGTAGTAACAATAGTAACAGGAGCTGCAGCATTAGTTGGGGAAACTGTATGTAGGAATTCTGTTTATTATTTTTGCAACTTTTTAAAAGTCTGAAGTTTTTTCAAAATGAAAATTAAAAGGCTTCCCCACCTCTCATCCCCTATAAAAAGACTAACTTGTTTAAAAAAGATTAAGGAATTGGTACAACTAAGTAAGAATTAACAACTGTAAGAACTTCAGATGATCTCTCAAGGATACCATGGTTTAATATCCAAGTGAATGTTAACATTTCTAAATGGAATGTTTTATCTTAATAAGAAATTCTAGGTTATGTATTTTATAATGGTGGGGGGGAAATATGGTGATCTTATCTTTGTATTTCATGATTGAAGTGATTGAGTTTTAATTCCAACTCTAGAATGGCTTTATTGTCAATAGAGATGCATGGCAATATTCCATCTTTTTTATGTTTGCCTTAGTTTATCTCTTAAGATTGCATCTATTTGAGATAAATTATAAATTAATAATAGCCTTTTGAGATAAAAGAAGCATTGTATTGTTTAGTCACTAAGTTTTGTCCAACTCTGTGACTCCATGGACTGTAGCATGCCAGGCTTCCCGGTCCTTCACTATCTCCCGGAGTTTGCTCAGACTCATGTCCATTGAGTCAGTGATACCATCCAACCATTTCATTCTCTGTAGCCCTTTTTTGCCTCCTGCCCTCAATGTTTCCCAGCATCAGGGTCTTTTCCAGTCAGTCAGTTCTTCCCATCAGGTGGCCAAAGTATTGGAGTTTCGGCTTTAGCATCAGTCCTTCCAGTGATATTCAGGGTTGATTTCCTCCAGGATTGACTGGTTTGAGCATTATATTACACATAGGCAATTTCTTTTTTACCACCCTACAGTAGCGTGTGTATGTGTTTGTATGTATGTGTTTATCTCCAAATAGTTACATGTCACTCTTTAAAAAAATTACTACTAGAATCTAAAAATCCTTTTGAGTCACTTCTGGGAATCCAAAGTAACATACATTTTCATAATTAATATGATTAATAATCATATTAATAATTACTAAGTTCATCTTGACCTCTTTCAGATTATTGGGATAATTTTCATGAATATCAAGAGGAGTTTTCAGCTACATTTCCTTTTTGGATAAATTATAGTTTAATATTTTCCTTAATTATATTTCACTGGAAATTAAATAGCTATTGGAGAAAATAATCTACAAACATTTTATCAGTGGCTAAACAGAGCTTGAAAAATAATACTTTATAACACATTATCTTGATCACACACAATTTGCCTAGCTTTGCAAAATTTATGGGCCTAGTTCCTGGAAGGAGTAATAGACAAGTAGTCTTCTCTATGCACACAGTATCTTTCCAGTTTTTTTTTTTCTTTATCATAGTGTGATGGCATTTTTAAGCTGTAAGTAGGGACCTAAATTTAAATTAAAATTCCCTTGTTTGCGTTTTTAACCGATACAAATAACTGAGGTGACAATTGAATGAATAGCTAACATCTATTTAAGTCTGGCTAAGTGTACACTTTTGCAGGCAATCAATAATTTACTAGTCTGCTTGGCAATTTGCAATTGTCGTTTTTTTGTTTTTTTTTTTTGCTTTAAACATCTGTTTTTAGACAAATCTTGCTTCTGGAAATGTTATCTTGTGATAGACTGATTTTATGCTTCTAAAATTCTACTTTTTTCAGGGTTGAGAGACATAATCATGTGTAGAGGTTTTTACATGCTCCTTTGCTCCCTCCACTCTCCACCACCAATACAGATGTTTAAGCTTTACCCTCAGAAATTGGAGGGTGAAAAAACAGGAACGAAAAGGGAAATGGATTCTGAAGGTCTAGTATTGGTGTTCAGACAACTATTTTTAATTATTATGTAACTCATGGTATAGATTTAAGTTCTCTTATTTTGAAAGAGTATTAGTGGTAGTTAGCGTCATGCCTGGGCTTCCCAGGAGGCGCTCGTGGTAAAGAACCTGCCTGCCAATGTAGCAGGCATAAGAAATGTGGATTCGATCCCTGGTGGGGGAAGATCCCCTGAAGGAGGACATGGCAACCCACTCCAGTATTCTTGCCTGGAGAATCCCATGGACAGAGAAGCCTGGTGGGCTACAGTCCATGGGGTCACAAAGAGTCAGACAGGACTGAAGCAAATTAGCGTAGCATAGCCTCAGGCCTGGATAGCAGTTGAGGTTGTATTCATTTAACCAACTTAAGGTTGTACTAGCTGAACGCATGTTTCCACTGTGAAGTGTGAGATATATAAAATTCTAAAACACTTTTGATGGTGTTCAAACAATGTTTAATGTAGGTTATAGATTCAAGTGAAATTCATGCCTTTTTTGCTTCTGAAATTCTACCTTATCTGTGAACATTAAAACTTAGTAGAATGGTGGCCACTTTCCCTAACGTTGTGCATTTTAAGTGTGGTGTTCTCGTGTTTATCTCTCTTAAGAATTCTTGTGTTCTAAAACACGTGGCAGTGGTGTCAGTATAGAAGTGATGTCCTGACTAATTTGAACACACTATTCTGGTTAACTGAAAATTACTATTGTATGTAGAATTAGAATTACACACATACATATATATTATAATTTTACACCCAAATATGTATATGTATATATAATTTTACAGACAAGCGCACATGCACACATGATGGTTAACTTCTTCTTTTTATCCTTTTTAATCTCTGTATCTCTTCATCAGTGGTAGCTGTTTTCAAGCCTTTCTTCCTCATTTCTCACCTTTGGTTCTACTGTGAATTTGTGGTACTGTGACAGTGTCCCTCCTAAAGGTTGTATTTTCCAGCAAGCAAATCTATAGGACTGTTGTCCCTGCTTAAGCCAAGGAATTATTAAAACTTTTACACTTATCTTGAAATTCACTTTTTGTTGTTATTGTTTATTACAGTACCTATTTCACCTTTTCTGGTTTTCTTGTTCGAAATCATGAAAGCATATTAAATAATTTTATTAATATCTATTAACATGTTTCTTAAACAGTGGGGTTCAGTGTTTTTTGCTATGATTGCTATTATGTTTCTTTTCTTCTTGCATGGAACATAATTTGTTTCTGTGGTAGTTTTTATAAAATTCAACACTTTATGGAAAATATTCTTAGGGTTGTTTGACTTTGGTTTTGTGTCTGGTTTTTATTTTCTCTTTTCCTTCCTTTCCTCCTCCTCTCCCTCCCTCCTTCTCTATTTCTTTCATTTGTTTTGTTTGTTTTTATCTGTTAAAAATCAAGATCCATATGCATCTACTTTGGGTTCTCTATTAGATGGCTCTCGCTTTCTTAATTGAAACTATCTGGCATCTATTACAGTCAGAATGTCAATTTTAAAGCTTCCTATCCCTCTGAGATTATTTCTTTATATATCTCTTAGCATATTTTCTTTATGGTTTTTCTATTCTGCCTTAGTAAAATATGGCTTGCATGTCTGATTTGCAGCTTCTCTTTTTCCTAATAGAGTCCAGATTCCTTCCATAGATTCTAATTGAGCATGAAACCTATCCTAAAAACTACTTTGTTAAATAAACCTTAGTTATTTGGGCTTTCTGTTTGCTTATTGTATCTGCTCATTTACTTTTCAGTATTGCTCAGAATATCTATGTGATTGTCACCTTGAATCATGGCAGAAGTATGTTGTGGCTGTTTATACTTGGTTAAGTTTCTGTTTGGGAAAACTCTTCAATTTTTTCAAAGCTTTTCTTAGTAAGAAGGCAACCCAAGGTTTATACTCATTTTCTTCCAGTAAATATATCACTTGTATATTTGTGTCTGAAAATACATTTTAAAGACACTGAAGACAACAGTGCGGTACTTTTAAAAGGCAAAGAGTTATTATAGACTGGAAAGTTATTACACCTTTCGTGTGTTGCACTTGGTTTTCTGAGGCTTCTGAGTTGAATAATAAACCTGATACAGTGAAGTCATGATATAATATCTTTTTCCCTTTAGATGGACACATTTGTAAATCCACTTCGAAATTCTATGAGGAATGTTTCAAATGCAGTCAAATCCCTTCCTGATAGCTTGGCGGAGGGAATGACTAAAATGTCAGACAACATGGGCAAAATGTCAGAAAGATTAGGTCAAGATATAAGGCAATCATTTTTCAAGGTAAGAAGATGTTTTCTGTAATGTCTGAAAGAAATGATTTTTAGGTCAACTAAGATTTACTGAGCTCCTGCTTAGGTTTACCTTATTTCTCTTTGTAAGTCCAAAGCTCTCTAGACACATAGTCTCATAAAGAATTAAAAAGCTAAAGAGAATTAATTATCAGAAGTGGATACTGTAAAATGTGCTCACTTTTCAGTCCCTAGTGCAATACAATTTAAAAATTCATTTAAAGCACATTTAAAGTTAGTGAAATTAACATTCTTTGTACTGTTTTATTCCATTATACCATATTCATTCTATAATGTTAAAATTTATAGCAAAACAGGTATGTGCTATTGTGTAAATCATACTAGTATTCATCAGCAAACATAAAATTTCTCCTGAGTCACACGATTAAGATTCACGAGATGAAAGGCAGGAAGAGTCTTTCAACATCATCAGTCCTTAGTGTGTAGATGCCTGTGAGAGGAACAGAGGAGTTTGCTTGGAAGCATTTTCATTACGCTAGTAGTAGATCCTGGTGAATCAAGTAGTTTTTTGCTTCCTAATGTACATTTTTAAAAATAATTTCAACCTAGTTGTTTAAAGTTATAATCAAGACTATGAAAGAAATCATGTAGGTATTAGAACTTTCTATTTGTTAGATCATGTTTCAGTGAAGAGGAAATATATATAAACACAGATGGAATTTATTTATTGTAAGAGGCAATTCCTAAAATATACTGTGTGTAAATCATACTCTGCCATCAACTCTCATGTCTTCTTGATGCTCCATCTGAATTTCTAATCGTGGGGCAATGCCCCAACACTGAAGTGAGGGTTGTCTGGTGCCGCTTCTGCCGGTAACTACCCTATGACTTCGTACAGAAGTCACTGAACTGTTGCAGGCTTCTTTTTCCTGACCAGTGATGTGCAGGGTTATAACAGGTGATCTTGGTGTCTTTCCTATACTGAGAAATGATTACCAGCTGGCATTGGTCTTTCTGTCCCTTTTCTCAATAACTTACATTATGTGACAATTACTTACTTAGTTTCTTTCAGCCTGTTAACATACTGCAAGGGCTCTTTATGATAGAAGAAAAAAGATTGTAGTTCTGTTCTCTGACTGTGCTATTCACTTTTGTCTTGAAATCATTTAATGTTTCTTAGCTTTAAATTCTAAAAAGTATAGAGGTTTCAATGAGTAATATCTCCTTCCAACTCAAAATGAATCCTTTTTTTTTTAAAGGAAAAAAAATCTGTTGATAATGAAATAATTACTCTTTTATATTTGGTCTTTAATTTTGGATTGTTAATACCTTGTTAATGCTCTATAAATTTTGTTTATATATTGTCCCCAGAATCAAATCTAGTGTTCTTTATTATATTTGACACTCGTTTCAGTTTATTATCTTGTGTTCTTTTATTTTCTGCGTTAGTGTGTTTACTTTGTTCTTCTTTTTTTTTAATACCAGGTTCCTCCTTTAATTCCAAAGACTGATTCAGATCCTGAACATTGTCGAGTTTCAGCTCAACTTGATGATACTGTGAGTTAATTTTTGTTTTGGTAGCAGTCAATTGGAATTCCAGTCATACTTTGCAGATCTTTTTAACTTTCTAATGAAGTATAATATGTATATGTCATTAATGTACTCATATTTTAAACATTAAGTTTGATGAATTCTTACCAACTGAACATCCCCAGTACCCAGCACTATAAACAGGAAGCAGAAGGTCGCCAGTACCCCAGAGAGCCCCTGATGCTCTCCTGCTGTCATTGTCCTCTCCCCTGCCAAGGGTAGCCACTACCCCAACTTCTGCCCTGCTTTCATACTTTATGTAGATGAAACTGTAAGCTGTGTACTCCTTTCAGTCTGGCTTTTTGTTCAACGTTGTGGTAGTCTTCCATGTTCTGTGTGATTGTGGTTTCTTCATTCTTGTGGCCTTACAGTACCACATTTTGTAAATATAATGCAGTTTATTTGCTATGTTATGAACAGTACTCCTATAAACATTTGGGTACGTATCTTTTGATAAAATAAATATGTACACGTTTCTCTCTTACTCAGAAATGGAATTGCTTGGCCAGAGGTTATAAATATATTCAGTTTTAATAGATACTCTCAAGTAGTTTTCCACACTGTTTACCACTTACATTACCATCAGCAATGCATGAGAATTTCAATGGTTCACAGCCTGCCAAAATTCAATATGTTTATGTTACACCTTTTTAATTTTAGCCATTCTGGTTGTCATATCTCATATGGATTTACATTTCTCTGATGACTGTTAAAATTGTGAACCTCTTTTCGTAAGTCTGTTGTCCACTTGAGTGTCCTGTCTTATATGTCTAGTCCTTTCCCCCATTTTTCTGTTGGCTTGGCTGTCTGTCTTTGTCTTTGATTAGTAAGAGTATGTTGTATAATCTGAGTATTGGTTATTTGTCAGATACAAGCATTTGTATACTGTAAATATCTTCCACTTTGTGTGCTTTTATTCTCTGTGTATAATCTGTGTCTACTGCAAGGTCACATAGATGTTCTCCTATGCTTTTCTTCAAGCATCATTTTTCTTTACCATGCCAAAACTTAGGTTTGCCATTCATCTAGAATTGATTGTTGCGTGTAGAATGATGTAGGAGTCCAGCTAACCTAAGCACTATTCACTGAGAAGGCCTGCTTTCCCAGTGTGTGTTTCTCCCTTGTTACAAGTTAGATTATTTTATGTATTTGAGCGTATGCTTTATATTCTGTCCTATTATGCAGATTTATTTTAAAGTTATAATTATCCCCCTTCAGTTTCTCATTGGATTTCTTTACAGTAAACTGTCTTAAACAAAGATGATATTTTTGTTTTTTCAAGAACATTTTAGAATGTTTATTATGTGTTGTACTGTTATAATATCATAACATTATACCTTTCATTAAGTGTTTATAATTTATTAGAATTGTTATGTGGCACTAAACTCATGAATATACTTGATCAGAAAATAAAGCAGTATTGAGAGTAGATAAGCCGTGAACTTTTGATATGTAAAGAGAAGGCACACTTGATGCATGAGACAGGTGCTCGGGGCTGGTGCACTGGGAAGACCCAGAGGGATCGGGTGGGGAGGGAGGAGGGAGGGGGGTCGGGATGGGGAACACATGTAAATCCATGGCTGATTCATGTCAGTGTATGGCAAAAACCACCACAATATTGTAAAGTAACTAGCCTCCGACTAATAAAAATAAATGGAAAAAAAAAATGTTTACAACACAGTGAAAAATGAATGACTCATGCTGTTTTCTCAGTATTCAAATTACAACATTGATGAGGAAATAGAAAAGAGTAGCTTAGTGATCAAAGAATTATACAATTACTAGCAGTTTTGTTACAGTTCTAGATCTGTACCTTTCTTGTTTTATCTATATATTTCCACATCAAAGCATTCTCATTGTCTTTCTTTACTTTTTATATCTTTAATTGAATATGCCAATGATAAAAGTGTACAAATTTTTACTTGTTAAAAATTAAAAGAAAATTCTAGTAATTTAGCTGCCTTTTGTAATGTTAGCTGTGTACTGGATTTTATTTCAGGTTCTTTATTGTGAGAATACCTAATATGTACAACTCACTAACGAAGCAAAGCAAAATGTGCTGTGTAGATTTTATTTTGTTCCACTGAATAAAAAGAAATGTTGAGAATATCTTGTCCTTTTGAAAAAGCTGCTCCAGAGAATAGGCAGAGGGGCTAGCTAGCATGTATTATAAACTAGCAGAGAGTCTACTAAAAGATCCCAAATCCTAAGGTCATCATGAATCCACTTTGAGAAGTTTTTTCAGTGCAGCTTTGGAGTTTACTCATCATTGTAGATTTGTCAAATTCTGTTTTCTGTCAAAACAGATGTTAAAAGTATTTTTTGCTAAATTAGAATAAAAAGTCAGTTATAAAGGCTATAGTATAACTTGCTCTCCAGCCTGTAAATAGTAGTAGTAATCATTTGGTAAAAGCAACAAAATTAGCCATTCACAAGAGAGAGATAACTCAAATAAATGTATCTTATTTCTTCCCATTATTTTCTCAGGTGGATGATAATATTCCTCTTAGGGTAATGCTGCTTCTCATGGATGAAGTGTTCGACTTAAAAGAGAGAAATCAGTGGTTGCGAAGGAATATCAAAAACCTACTTCAACAACTTATAAGAGCTACATATGGTGATACTATTAATAGGTACCACTTTTTAAAACAAAAACCAAAAAACTACTTAGAGCTGATCTTACTTAGCTTTTAAAGTTTTACTTTTAGAAGTAGACTGCCCAAACTTTTGTAGCAGAATTTCTTTCTGTGGGCCTTTGAAAAAGGTTATTGAAGCATTCTGTTGCTCTCAGAGATAATCTACACACAAATTAAGTTGCTTACTCCATGAAAGAAGTAATGTTTCTTTATTTGATTCACCTTCTAAAATCTTGACCTTACTCGTTTAAATTTCTTTACTTTCAGAAAAATAGTTGACCATGTTGATTGGATGACCTCACCGGAGCAAGTAGCCGACTTAGTGAAACGTTTCAGGTATATCTTAAGACACAATCACTTCCTGCAGGTAGCACAGAGTTGAGCATTGTTATCACTAACTTTTATCATGTTCCTTTTCTTTCTGGCCATCACATTGGTTTTAGTCATCACTGATGAGCAAAAAGACTTGTAAAAATTATAATAAACACTTATCCCTTGGACCTATTAATCTTTGTTTTCTTTAAAACCAGAATAGAAAAAAATTGTAAATGAAAAAGCTTTTAGGTCTTAGGCTACATTTTATCACAGTAATGTGGCTTTAAAATAATTGAAATATTGGTATAGACATGGCATGGTCATATAATCAGATTACCTAGTTTTGGAGATTAATTTTTCTCTGTTGTATTTGCTAACTTTGATTTTAAGTGAGATATTTTAGAAATTTGTCTCTGACCATGGTCTAAATTTTTATTTAGACCCTTTTATTTATTTTATTTTTATTTAGACTCTTTTATTTAGAACCTCTGAAAAGGTTAAAATTAAGAGCAGTGATACTCCAGTTCATATGTCAATTCTCCAAGAATATTCTCAGCCCTCTTAACTGGGGACTGAGAAGTAAGATTCAGTCCCTTCAAGGAATGCATGGCACGGCAGAGAAATAAACATCTTTTCTAACAGTGAGAGATAAGCAGAACACAAATATACCTGGCATCATGTCCTTTGAAGTAACAGAAACAAGAAGGCAACTATTGATATTGTACAATATTTATTTGGCACTGTCCAACTACTTTACTATGGCCACTTTCTGATTTTATCCTCCTTTACGAGATAGGGATTTTGGTTTCCATTTTGTTACAAGGAAACTGAGAATTTGAGAAGTTCAGCAGCTTGCCCAAAGGCTCACGTGCTAGAAAGTTGGGGAAACAAATTTCTCTAATCTGAAGCTGAGTTTCTCATCACTGTACCATATTGTTTCTAAAAGCTGGACTGCCTTCCCAGGCATGTTCTTTCTGTTTCAGGGTGGGTAAATGTTGTTCCTCTGGAGCACTGATTCTCAACCTTGCCTTGCACTTTGGAATCACTTGAACAGCTTTAAAAAGTACTGATCCTTAGGTCCTATTTGCAAAGAGTCTGACTTAATGCATCTGGTGGAAGGCCTGGACATTGAGTGTTTAAAGCTCCCAGGTGTTCCTAATGTGCAGTCAGTTAAGAACTGTTCTGCACAGGCTCTCTCTGAGACCAGATCCCCAGGTAGAAGCTTAGTTATTGTGCTTTAATTCCTCTCTTTGGCTTGAAGAACTAGGGAACAGTGATCAGCACACTGTAAAGTAAAAAAGAATGGGTTATATAGGTGAATTATATGGATTATATGGATTAATAGATTATATAGGTGTGTTGTTGTAATCAACACAGCTATAAGATGTGGGTGCAGTTACTCCAGGGCATACTTTTGTTATTTTTTTCTTGTGTATATCCTTTTACACATAAAATTAAACCCTGCAGTTAGTTACTATCAGTTGAATATCACACCTATATAGAATTTCAGAAATGTTTCCATTTTCTGTTTGCATTTGTGTTTTCTGTAGAAAATTGGAATAATTTTACCAACTTGTATCATTAGAAAATGAAAATGTTTACAAAATTTATTTAATCTTCTTAAATAGAGATGCCTTTTGGCCAAATGGCATTTTAGCTGAGACTATCCCGTGCAGAGATAAAGGTATTCGAATGAGAACAAGAGTTGCAGGAAAAACTAAATTACTTTCAATTATGCCAGGTAAGTGAACATTTTTAGCATAAATCTCAATTTGTACTTCCAAATTTATGGCATGCATTGAGCATGCCAAATTTAGCTGCCTTTTGACTATAATAATTTACCATTTGATGGCTTATATACTAGGAGGCATTGTGCTAGTCATTTCTCATATATGTTTAACTAATCCTCATAACAATATTGGAGAAGAAAATGGCAACCCACTCCAGTACTCTTGCCTGGAAAATTCCCTGGATGGAGGAGCCTGGTAGGCTACAGTCCATGGGGTCACAAAGAGTCAGACACAACTGAGTGACTTCACTTTCTTTCTTTCTGTAGTTCCTTTTCGAGAAGGAAATGGCAACCCACTCCAGTGTTCTTGCCTGGAGAATCCCATGGACAGAGGGGCCTGCTGTGCTGCGGTCTATGGGGTTGCAGAGTCAGACACGACTAGGCAACTAACACACACACACACACAATATTATAAAGTTAGGAAGCTGTTAACATCACAGCTTTAAATATGAGGGAAAAAATCAGCTCAAAGGGGTTAAGTGTAAATACCAAATAGATGGTAAAGAATCTGCCTGCAATGCAGGAGACTGGGGTTCGATCCCTGAATTGGGCAGATCCCTTGGAGAAGCCAGTGGCCACCTACTCCAGTATTCTTGCCTGGAGAATTCCATAGACAGAGGAGCCTGGTGGGCTACAGTCCACAGGGTCACAAAGAGTTGGACACGGCTGAGCAACTAAAACACACACACCGAGGTTTAAAGAGTGAGTATTGGAGCTCTGAGTTAGCTTTGAGTTCCTTGAAACCACTGTATTCAATAAAAATTATACTTTTAACCACTTTACTTTGCTGTCTTGAAACATTTTAAGAAGTTGATGATAAAATCTGTGACAGATGAAAGTGAAAGTCACTCAATCGTGTCTTGATTCTTTGTGACCCTGTAGACTATACAGTCCCTGGAATTCTCCAGGCCAGAATACTGGAATGGGTAGCCTTTCCATTCTCCAGGGGATGTCCACAACCCAGGGATCGAATCCAGCTCTCCTGCATTGCAGGCGAATTCTTTACCAGCTGAGCCACAAGGGAAGCCCAAGAATTACGGGAGTGGGTAGCCTCTCCCTTCTCCAGGGGATCTCGGCAACCCAGGAATCAAACAAGGGTCTCCTGAATTGCAGGCAGATTCTTTACCAACTGAGCTATCAGGGAAGCCCATGACAGATGAAAGGGCTAATAAGGTATAATGAAGTATGAGGTTTTCAGAAAGAATATTTGTTCTGTTTAGGAGAACAAACATTTCTTCAAAGAATCCCTTTGAAACAACTGATTGGTCCATGCTTAATCTCTGCCAAAATGTGATCCTAAAGAAAGTATACATAGTGGCATTCTTTTGGTGTAATTTGAATTATTTTAGAACTCTGCTGTCTCACTAACTTAGATATTTACTTTGTCCATTTGTCGTCTCTCAGTAAGAGAAGTTTTGTTTGGTTGGGTGGTTGATTTCTCCTATGGTGATAAATGTCTTTTAAAATACCTAGATATCTCTTCTCCACGTTTTAATTATGGATGTAGGAAATACAAAAGTATTTAAGTTCTCAATATCTTATTTCTTTTCCTATAATTTTGTTTTTCTTTAAACCTAATTTTCATTATAGATTTTAATCAACTTTCTCTTCTGTCCATTAAATTGGATATTTGCCACATGGATATTTATTTCACCCTATAGACTATACTGTTGCATTTGGAGATAAAAAGCAAGTTATAGAAATAACATTTTAGAAAAATAAAGAGAAACAGTAGCCTAGGATATTAATATACTTTTAGAATAAACCAGATGGTGCTTTAGGTGGACTCAGTTATGGAGTAGAAAGAAATCTTAATGCATTTATACAATAAATATTTACTGAGAGCATTTCATGAGCCAGACACTATTCTTCACACTGATCTTTGCCTCCTTAGAGTTTACACTCTACTGGGGGACACAGGTGACACACAAAAGGAATAGATGAAGCACAGCACATTGGATAGCGCTAAGGAGCCGAGGAGACAGGCAGTGCAGGGAAGTGGGAGTGGCAGGTGAATTGCAGTTGTGAGTGAATGACACTTACATGAAGACTTGAAGGAAGTGAAGAAAGATATAAAAGTAGGTATTTTTATATATACAGAATTCTTCACCTGTTTTTTAGTGAATTTAAAAACTAATTGCTTAAAATTATATTGTACCCTAGTTAGAAACATACTTTTTGGGAGTTGCATGTTACTTTTGAAAGCAATAAAGTATTGTTTTGGGGGCCCTGTTTATAAATTAATTAAGAATGATCCTACTTAATTATAAGTAATTAAGACTGATGTTCCCACACTCAAGTGTCTCTGGTGACTTCATGTTGCCTGTGAGTAAACTCCAGACGTGCTCACCCTGCCAGCTGCAGCACTGCCAGTTTTCCATTCTTTTCACCACTTTCTCTTACAGGAATCCTAAAATTGAGCCAAACCGTACTACCCCATTTCTTGAGCCTGTCTTGTTTGTTTGTTTGTTTTCCCCACTTAGTGCTCATTTCCTTATTCATGTTCTTAAATCCTTTATCTGTTTGTACCAATCAGATCCTGCCAATGCACTGTTAGTGTGTTGTGAGTTTTTTTAAATCAGAGATCAAGTTTCCACATTTCTTTGTAGTATTTCTCATTGTGCATTAGATGGAGAATATTTGTATAGTGTTTTAGAGTTTATAGATCGCTTTTCACTTTATCTCATCAAAGCTTTTAAATTCTCACAATAATAATGATATTGGTTATTATAAATTCCCGTTTTACAGATGAGGAAAGAAACTCAGGGTGGGTGAGTTATATAGGTATTAAGGGACAGGGCTTCCCAGATGGCTCAGTGGTAAATAATCGGCCTGCCAACGCAGGAGACGCAGGAGATGTGGGTTCCATCCCTGTATCAGGAATATCCCAAAGAGGTGGAAATGGCAACCCACTCAAGTGTTCTTGCCTGGAAAATCCCACAGACAGAGGAGCCTGGTGGTCTGCCGTCCATGGGGTCATAAAGAGTCGGACACAGCTGAGTGACATTAAGGGACAAGATTATAACACTTAATTTTGGGTTTCTGAGTCTGGGTCCTGCTTTCTCTATTGTTGTATTGTCTCCCAATACCACACAAGTGCGTGCATACTTGTGACGTATATAAGTTTTAAGTCAGTTATTAAACTTATATTAAGGTCATTCACTGAATACTGGCTATTTGTCAGTTACTCACATGTGTACTTTACATGTTTTAACTTGGAATACTTTTGGTCTTGTACTTCCTTTGAATAATGAATTGTGTTTATTTCCCCTCTGCTTATTTAGATGAACTGAAGCACATTATTGGAGCTGAGACAACTCGGAAAGGTATTCTTCGTGTTTTTGAAATGTTTCAGCACAACCAATTAAATAGGAGAATGGTTTATGTCTTTTTGGAAGGCTTTTTGGAAACCTTATTTCCACAGTATAAATTCCGTGAACTTTTCAACAAACTGCATTCACGGTCAAAGCAGATGCAAAAATATAAACAGAAACTTCAAACTACTCAAGCGCCTTCTTTACAGAAAAGGTGACACTCCAATCTCTGAAACTGGTGTTCATTTTGTCCAGGACTAATGGTATGGACGGATCTTCTGGGGCTTAGCTCATATACTGTGTGTCTGCACCAGTCTCTTAGTGTCTCAGAACAGATTATTAATACATCCATGTGACTGCCATTCTCCTCCTCATTGTCTGTAACCCAGCCACTTGTACCAAGAGAGGTTTCTGTGTCTTGAATGATTCGGTGCATATTTTTGCAACACTGAGAGGATGCTGCCTACAGCTCAAGCAAGAAGGACGTTGGTTTCTTCCGTTTCAGAGTAATCAGCATTCTCCAGCAATGACAGAGTGCCAGAGTGTATATGTAAGAGCTAAGGAAAGCACAAAACAATGGTTCACAGATAAATTGGCTAACTTGTTTAACAGTGGGAAACTGTGCAATGTACTGTTGGGAGGGGTTTGTTTTGCATAATGGTTTTGTATATCTTTGTCGGAATTTTGATATAGTGTAGATTAGCCAGGTGAATGATCTTTGAAACATCTGTTTCAGGTCTAGGGAAAATGACAGAATGCCCTTAAAGTATGAAGTGACATTATATCCAAATTATACTTTTGTTTTCATGACATAGAAACCTAGTGTAAAATAAAACCAGTCACAACCAAAGTTTGATTGGATTTGTTATTCATTGGCAGAAAACAGATTTTAAGTAATTCTTCTATGTCTTAAGGGCTCTATTTTGCTCTTATGGTACTCATAATTAAGTTTTATTTTGGCATTCTATGTGCAAAAAGAAGCATATGGTGGCTCTTAAGTTTTGAAGTTATTACAGCTTTCTTTAAGAGATTACTGATTATATAATAGGGGCTAGAATTTGTTGAAAGAACTGCCAAATACTTCTTAAAATACAGAAATTTAAAAAATAAGAAGTACTCTGTTGAAAGTTACTCTATGATAATTTTAAATTGTGTGATCTAGACATACGTTAGGTGATTGCAAAAGTAGCAAATCAAAGGATTAAATGAGCTTATAAGTCATATGTAAACGTACAAATTCCTAACTCTATTACAGTGTACATATATGAAAATAAATAATGAAAACAGAACTATAATATTTTTTAAAATATGCTTTTATTTATATTTTGCATAATGTAAAATTCTACTAAATAAAGCAAGTTGGCAAAACCCCTCGGTGTATACATTTAAGACCCTAAAATAATTTTATACCAACAACAAAATACCTTTTCCAGTTTTGGAGCTTCTGCATTTCCTATAGTTTTCTCAGTCTCCATTTGTCCATCTTGGAAGTCTTCATATGTTTTATATGCAGGATTTCTGCATAGTTTAACTTCCACTGGCTAAGTGTTTCGGTATCTCAGCGTTTTTTGTTTTAAAAATATTTAACACTAAAACCTTATAATAGTGAAGCTATTTATCAGACCACTGAGCCAAGATGCTGGTGTTAAAAGAACTTCCGGGTGCTTAAGATAAAGGGACAGAGTATTGGTATCCCAGTTGTTTGGGAGTTTTAAGATTGGAACAAGATGTTATTGTCTTGTTCTTGCTGAGATCCTACTTACGAAGCAAAGCCTGATAGAATAAAGCCTTCCTTTAAAGCTTTATGATAATAATCATATTTATTAATAATGCTGTTATGCATACTTACAGTTTGCATATATTCAGCCTGTGTTGCATGTCTTCAGGATTACATACATTAAATCCCTTTCATTTAAACTTCCAAATGAGAAAAGATCTTTATTGACTCTGGTGGAAGAAATAATATTTCTTCTCAATGTATCTTCCTGCCCCAGGCTTTAGAAGAAACATGTGAAACATGTCTGTAGGAAGCATCAGCATGGCCGTAAGTGCAATGATTTTCAGATACACCCCTGCCCATTCCCAGTCTATTTTTGACATAAGTAAATATTAAGAGTGAACAGAAGGATTCATGTAAGAGTCTACTGTGTACGTGTGAAAAAGCATTTCTAGATAATGTGAGGAGCACTGGCCACCAACCAGGGAAAGGTCATGCAGGATCGCAGATTTTCATGAAGCCCTGCAAGATAACTGCAGTCATACCAAAAACTATTAGAGTAAATGGGTTTTTAAAATAACTTTTGTTTAAAAGAGTTTATATTTCAAAAGCAGAAATATCAAATGGTAGTCTATGTAAACGGTTGTGCATCTTCTCTTTGCACATCTATGTTTTACATCAGAGAAAGCCGTGGTCATGCTAAAATTAGAGATACTTTTTGAGTGATTTGGTCGAGCTGTGTGTAAAATATTTAACCCATAAGTCAAGTACAGTGTACTATGTTTAATAAAGTTACTACATTTAATGCATTTATTGCATATATGAATATATACAGGAAAAGGCTTTATATCTTCTGATATTTGATTTTTGAATGTGTTTTTAAGTCAGTGGTGCCGTTAGGCAAGAACCTTCAAAATTAATCATTATTTGAGTTTTTCTGATTTTTCAGGTAACATAAACTATTTAGAAACCTTCACTACTAACTTACAGTTCATTCCTCTAAAAAACTGATTGTATGATTTAAATATAATACTTAGATGGGCATTTCCTGTGATTAGGGTTTTCTGAATAGTTGCTGAAAACAATTGTGCCATTGACCAATGGATGCACTTGGTTAGCCTTAATTTTTATTTTAAGAAACATTTAAAACTTTCTTGAATATAGTAGTTCCTTCATTTTAAGTTTGTGCTGCAGGTGTTTGGAAAAAAATCAAACAGTTAAGCGCTACTAGAAAGTGTACCAATTTTTAAAAAATTAAGAACAATATAAAATTTCACAATCTAAAATTTTAATTTGTGCAATATTTTCATTTAATGCATGTGTATTTGAGTAATTGTAAAATAAATGAATTTTTAATGTTTTGAGATCTAGTTAAACTGTCTTCTTAACCCAACAACTTACATTCCGTTGTTGCTGCATCCTTTTATTTAAGGACTTGTTTTAAAAGTCGTTTTGTCACTCCTTGTAAAATTATTTTGTTATTAGTAAATTTTGCTTATAGGAGCATGGCTCCTGTATTACAAGGGAAAAATATAAAGAGCACATTTTAGGATTACAGTTGTTTAAAGATAACTTGTGCATATCATTGTACAATAAGTGTCAACTGTGTGCCTAACTATTCTATCAATACTTCTTTAACAAAGAAGAAACAGCAATCAGAATGTCAGTTATTTTTATTGAACTAAAAAGACTTAAAATTTTATTTGGTTTGCATTATGTTTTGTCCATTAGAAAATACTAATAAAGTATTAACAAACCTTTTTGTTGAATTTTATTTCATAGTGATGTATTTTTATTACTTTTAAAAAGTGCTTGTTCAGTTGTCTTACCTTTAGTATCTGTGTGTATTTTCCTTTCTTTTCAATTTGGAAATCAAGCAACTCAAGTTCCAGGTTGATGGATAAACTACTGGGTGATTACTGACTTACTACAACAAACTAAATTTACTTTTTCCTTTCATGGGGCAAGTAATTTACTACCTCAATGTTAAAGAAACTTCATTCTTCCCTACATACAAAATTATAATTTTCCCATAAAGGGAAAGATCTATAAGTAATCCATTAACAATTTTTGTTTGAGCTCATTTTAAATTCATAATAGGCCTGCTATTATGAGGTTTCAGTTTTAAAGGCAGTAGATTCAGTACTGTGCAATGTAGCTCGGCCTCATGGGTCGTAGTATTTGCAGCCATCTTGGATCTAGATCCACAGACTTCTCAGACATCAGTGTGATTACTCCTCCTCTAACAGGGGCAGTCATATTGTTTTTTGAAATACTTACTGTAAAATATTGACCCCTTTAAGATGTTCCTAAAGAAATAGTTTTATACTTCTGTGTAACTTATGCAAATCTATATATTATCCAAAACCCTGAAATCTTCCTTCACAATTCAAATGATTGTATCAAAAGTTCTAAAAAGTTATATAATAAAGAACCCTGTTTAACTTTGTTTTTCAAACTTCCCAAACTTAGTTAACTATAGAATCTTTTCTTATAACTGTCTATGAATGGGTTTCCCAGGTGGCTCAGATGGTAAAGAATCTGCCTGCAATGCAGGAGACCCGGGTTCGATCCTTGGGTTGGGAAGATCCCTTGGAGAAGGGAATAGCTACCCACTCCAGTATTCTTGCCTGGAGAATTCCATGGACAGAGAAGCCTGGTGGGCTATATAGTCCATGGGGTTTCAGAGAGTCGGACATGACTGGGCAACTAAGACTTCCTCTTCACCTCAGGGGAGAAGAAAGCAAAGTGAAGCCTTTTTAAATTAGGAAATAGAAAGGAGACAAGAAAACCAATGGATTTAGGACACAGTGTTGTGGGGGGTTTTGTTTTCGTTTTTCTGGCTTTTTTTAAACTTATCATTCCAATGCAGAGTTCAGTGTTTGAAAGAAAGGAGAATTTGAAAAATTAACGGCACATATTGAAGTTGAATTTGCCTCTGGATACCAGAATAATGAATTCAGTGAGGGATAATAGAGTATTGTCTCATGAGGAGGAGGAAAGGTACTTGCCCAAGGATCTTCCTGATATGATCAAAAAGTGAAGTGTTAGTTGTTGAGTCACATCCAACTCTTTGCAACCCAGTGGACTCTTTATAAGCCATCCAGGCTCCTCTGTCCGTGGAATTGTCCAGGCAAGGACATTGGAGTGGGCAGCCAGAGGATCTTCCCAACCCAGGGGTTGAACCCAGGTTTCCTGCATTGCCGGCAGATTCTTTACCATTTGAGCCACCTGGGAAGCCTGATCAAGGAGTTGTTCAGTCATGTCTGACTCTGCAACCCCATGGACTGCAGCATGCCAGGCTTCCCTGTCCTTTAGCATCTCTCAGAAGTTGCTCAAACTCACGTGCATCGAGTCGGTGATGCCATCCAACCATCTCATCCTCTGCTTCCAACCTTCTCCTCCTGCTTTCAATCTTTCCCAGCATTAGGGTCTTTTCAAATGACCTTTTTGCATGAGGTGGCCAAAGTATTGGAGCTTCAGCATCAGTCCTTTCGATGAATATTCAGGATTGATTTCCTTTAGGATTGACAGGTTTGATCTTGCAGTCCAAGGTAGTAGGAAATGCAAAGGAGAGAGAAATGTAATACAGGTCAGCTTTTAAAATGTGTGTGAGACATTGATCCATGTATAATAGGGAGGTGCTATGTTTGATCTAGGAACAAAGGCAGCAGCCAACAACTTGGTATTTCACATACACGAAAAATTAATGGAATGAAAATTATACTTACTTTATCTGTTTACCAGTGCACAGTGTATGAGAATTGTATGAAATGTGACATTTTAATTAAGATGGTAAACATGAACTATTACATGTCATTGAGTGGAATAAAACAATAGGTCTACTTGTTTGTTGGAAAGCTCCAAGACCACCCCTTGATGATTCACTAGGAGGGCTCACAGGACTGTGCCTTTATTCATAGAGTAAAGACTTCTTGCAGCAGAGCGATACAGAAAAAGACCAACAGGAAAGGATGCACGTGACTAAGTTTGAGGGAAGCTGGCCACCAGCTTACAAAGTTCTCTCCCAATGCAGTCTTGCAGGATATACTTAATTTCCCCCTAGCAATGACTTGTGACAATAGGTGTGAAACGTGGTTGGTCAAGGAAGCTCATTCAAGACTGCCTGACACACACCAAAATGCTGGAAAGCGCATGTTCCACACACAAACCATGTGTTATGTACAAACAGATTGCACATGGTGAGCCACTTGTATCAGTTTTGGGAATGGTAGGAATAGCCCTAAAATCTAAGTTCTCAAATACCTGAGAACAAAGGCCAGCGTCACAAGCAGACCTTTCAAAGGACGAGTCATACCTGCTATGTTGACTCTCTTCTGCACAGCCGTATACCATGATCCAAAGAAGTGGCTAGTAGAAGGTGATGAGTTGCACTGAAGATCTTTACGATTTATCCTTGTGTAGAAGCCTAGAAGTGAAAACATGGCAGGATTTAGATTCAGGTGAAAGGGTTATGCCAATCTAATCACAAACTAGCCAATCTAATCACACAGACCACAGTCTTGTCTAACTCAATGAAACTAAGCCAGGCCGTGTGGGGCCACCCAAGACGGACGGGTCATGGTGGAGAGGTCACACAGAATGGTCCACTGGAGAAGGGAATGGCAAACCACTTCAGTCTTCTTGCCTTGAGAACCCCATGAACAGTATGAAAAGGCAAAATGATAGGATACTGAAAGAGGAACTCCCCAGGTCGGTAGGTGCCCAATATGCTACTGGAGATCAGTGGAGATATAACTCCAGAAAGAATGAAGGGATGGAGCCAAAGCAAAAACAATACCCAGTTGTGGATGTGACTGGTGATAGAAGCAAGGTCTGATGCTGTAAAGAGCAATATTGCATAGGAACCTGGAATGTTAGGTCCATGAATCAAGGCAAGTTGGAAGTGGTCAAGCAGGAGATGGCAAGAGTGAATGTTGACATCTAGGAATCAGCGAACTAAAATGGCCTAGAATGGGTGAGTTTAACTCAGATGACCATTATATCTACTACTGTGGGCAGGAATCCCATACAAGAAATGGAGTAGCCATCATGGTCAACAAAAGAGTCCGAAATGCAGTACTTCCATGCAGTCTCAAAAATGACAGAATGATCTCTGTTCGTTTCCAAGGCAAACCATTCAGTATCACGGTAATCCAAATCTATGCCCCAACCAGTAATGCTGAAGAAGCTGAAGTTGAACGGTTCTATGAAGACCTACAAGACCTTTTAGAACTAACACCGAAAAAAAGACGTCCTTTTCATTATAGGGCACTGGAATGCAAAAGTAGGAAGTCAAGAAACACCTGGAGTAACAGGCAAATTTGGCCTTGGAGTACAGAATGAAGCAGGGCAAAGGCTAATAGAGTTTTGCCAAGAGAAGGCACTGGTCATAGCAAACACCCTCTTCCAACAACACAAGAGAAGACTCTGCACATGGACATCACCAGATGGTCAACACCGAAATCAAACTGATTATATTCTTTGCAGCCAAAGATGGAGAAGCTCAATACAGTCAGCAAAACAAGACCAGGAGCTGACTGTGGCTCAGATCATGAATTCCTTACTGCCAAATTCAGATGTAAATTGAAGAAAGTAGGGAAAACCACTAGACTCTTCAGGTATGACCTAAATCAAATCCCTTATGACTATACAGTGGAAGTAAGACATAGATTTAAGGGACTAGATCTGATAGAGTGCCTGATGAACTATGGACGGAGCTTCATGACATTGTACAGGAGACAGAAATCAAGACCATCCCCATGGAGAAGAAATGCAAAAAGGCAAAATGGCTGTCTGAGGAGGCCTTACAAACAGCTGTGAAAAAAAGAGAAGCGAAAAGCAAAGGAGAAAAGGAAAGTTATTCCCATTTGAATGCAGAGTTCCAAAGAATAGCAAGGAGAGATAAGAAAGCCTTCCTCAGTGATCAATGCAAAGAAATAGAGGAAAACAACAGAATGGGAAAGACTAGAGATCTCTTCAAGAAAATTAGAGATACCAAGGGAACATTTCATGCAAAGATGGGCACAATAAATGACAGAAATGGTATGGACCTAACAGAAGCAGAAGATATTAAGAAGAGGTGGCAAGAATACACAAAAGAACTGTACAAAAAAGATCTACATGACCCTGATAATCACGATGGTGTGATCACTCACCTAGAGCCAGACATCCTGGAATGTGAGGTCAGGTGGGCCTTAGAAAGCATCACTATGAACAAAGCAAGTGGAGGTGATGGAATTCCAGCCAAGCTATTTCAAATCCTGAAAGATGATGCTGTGAAAGTGCTGCATTCAATATGCCAGCAAATTTGGAAAACTCAGCAGTGGCCACAGGACTGGAAAAGGTCAGTTCATTCCAATCCCAAAGAAAGGCAATCCCAAAGAATGTTCAAACCACACAATTGCAGTCATCTCACACACTAGTAAAGTAATGCTCAAAATTTTCCAAGCCAGGCTTCAGCAATATGTGAACTCTGAACTTCCAGATGTTCAAGCTGGTTTTAGAAAAGGCAGAGGAACCAGAGATCAAATTGCCAACATTCACTGGGTCATCGAAAAAGCAAGAGAGTTCCAAAAATACATCTATTTTTGCTTTATTGACTATGCCAAAGCCTTTGACTGTGTGGCTCACAACAAACTGTGGAAAATTCTTCAAGAGATGGGCATACCAGACCACCTGACCTGTTTCTTGAGAAACCTGTATACAGGTCAGGAAGCAACAGTTAGAACTGGACATGGACAAACAGACTGGTTCCAAATAGGAAAAGGAGCACATCAAGGCTGTGTATTGTCACCCTGCTTATTTAACATATGCAGAGTACATCATGAGAAACACTGGGCTGGAAGAAGCACAAGCTGGAATCAAAATTGCTGGGAGAAATATCAATAACCTCAGATATGCAGATGACACCACCCTTATGGCAGAAAGTGAAGAGGAACTAAATAGCCTCTTGATGAAAGTGAAAGAAGAGAGTGAAAACGTTGGCTTAAAGCTCAACTTTCAGAAAACTAAGATCATGGCATCTGGTCCCATCACTTTATGGGAAATAGATGGGGAAACAGTGGCTGACTTTATTTTTGGGGGGCCTCCAAAATCACTGCAGATGGTGATTGCAGCCATGAAATTAAAAGACACTTACTCCTTGGAAGGAAAGTTATGACCAACCTAAACTGCATATTAAAAAGCAGAGACATTACTTTGCCAACAAAGGTCCGTCTAGTCAAGGCTATGGTTTTTCCAGTGGTCATGTATGGATGTGAGAGTTGGACTCTAAAGAAAGCTGAGTGCCAAAAAATTGATGCTTTTGAACTGTGGTGTTGGAGAAGACTCTTGAGAGTCCCTTGGACTGCAAGGAGATCCAACTAGTCCATCCTAAAGGAGATCAGTCCTGGGCGTTCATTGGAAGGACTGATGTTGAAGCTGAAACTCCAATACTTTGGCCACCTCATGTGAAGAGTTCACTCATTGGAAAAGACCCTGATGCTGGGAGGGATTGGGGGCAGGAGGAGAAGGGGACAACAGAGGATGAGATGGCTGGATGGCTTCACGGACTCTATGGACATGAGTTTGAGTAATCTCTGGGAGTTAGTGATGGACAGGGAGGCCTGGCGTGCTGTGATTCATGGTTCGCAAAGATTCGGACACGACTGAGCGACTGAACTATACTGAAAGGGTTATGCAGGTGAAATAAAATGACTGTGATAATGTTATATGTTCCAATCCTAGAAGCTGCAGGAACGTATTTGTGTATTTCCAATAAGATTCCAACAGCAAGCAGTTGTATAGCACTTACTAATCACAGTTTTTTGAGTTGTAGATACTAGTGATACTTTTCAGTTTATAGATGAGGAAGCTGAAGCATACCAAAGTTTTAGACCTTACAAGTGATCAGGCTGAAATTTCAACTCAGGTGATCTAGTCTTTAACAGCATCATCTTTTGAATCTGAAATTGGCTCAAATGGAATTCCATCACCTCCACTAGCTTTGTTTGTAGTGATGCTTCATAAGGTCCACTTGACTTCACATTCCAGGATGTCTGGCTCTAGGTGAGTGATCACACCTTCGTGGTTGTCTGGGTCATGAAGATCTTTTTTGTATAGTTCTGTGTATTCTTGCCACCTCTTCTTAATATCTTTTGCTTCTGTTGTTAGGCCCATACCATTTCTGTCCTTTATTGTGCCCGTCTTTGTATGAAATGTCTCTTATTTTTTTGAGATCTCCAGTCTTTCCCATTCTATTATTTTCCTCTATTTCTTTGCATTGATCACTGAGGAATGCTTTTTTTTAAAAATTTTTTTATTGAAGAATAATTGCTTTACAGAATTTTGTTGTTTTCTTTCAAACCTCAACATGAATCAGCCATAGGTATACATATATCCCCTCCCCTTTGAACCTCTCCCCCATCTCCCTCCCCATCCCATCCCTCTAGGTTGATACAGAGCCCCTGTTTGAGTTTCCTCAGCCACACAGCAAATTCCCACTGGCTATCTGTTTTACACATGGTAATATAAGTTTTCATGTTACTCTTTCCATACATCTCATCCTCACCTCCCCTCTCCCCATGTCAGTAAGTCTACTCTGTGTCTGTTTCTCCATTGCTGCCCTGTAAATAAATTCTTAAGAACCATTTTTCTATATTCCGTATATGTGCATTAGAATATGATATTTATCTTTCTCTTTCTGACTCACTTTACTCTGTATTATAGGTTCTAGGTTCATGCACCTCATCAGAACTGACTCAAATACATTCCTTTTTATGGCTGAGTAATATTCCATTGTGTATATGTACCACTACTTCTTTATCCATTCATCTGTCAAAAGGCATCTCTGTTGCTTCCATGTTCTAACTATTGTAAATATGCTGCAATGAACAATGGGATACATGTATTTTTCAATTTTGGTTTCCTTTGGGTATATGTGTAGGAGTGGGATTGCTGGGTCATATGGTGGTTTTATTCCTAGATTTTTAAGGAATCACCATACTGTCTTCCATAGTCGCTGTATCAATTTACATTCCCACCAACAGTGCAAGAGCATTCCCTTTTCTCCACACCCTCTCCAGCATTTATTGTTTTAGACTTCTTGATGGTGGCCATTCTGACCTGTCTGAGGTGATATCTTATTGTGGTTTTGATGTGCATTTCTCTAATGAGCAATGTTGAGCATCTTTTCATGTGTTTGTTAGACATCTTTATGTCTTCTTGGAGAAATGTCTGTTTAGGTCTTTTTCCCACTTTTTGATTGGGTTGTTTGTTTTCCTGGTATTGAGTTGTGTGAGCTGTTTGTACATTTTGAAAATTAATCCTTTGTCGGTTGTTTCATTTGCTATTATTTTCTCCCTTTCCAAGGTCTTTTTACCTTGCTTATAGTTTCCTTTGCTGTGCAAAAACTTTTAAGTTTAATCAGATCCCACTTATTTACTTTTGTTTTTATTTCCTTACTCTAGGAGGTGGGTCATGGAGGATCTTGCTTTGACTTATGTCATTGACTGTTCTGCCTATGTTTTTCTCTAAAAGTTTTATAGTTGCTGGTCTTACATTTAGGTCTTTAATCCATTTTGAATTTACCTTTGTGTATCGTGTTAGGAGGTGTTCTAATTTCTTCTTTTACATGTAGCTGTCCAGTTTTCCCAGCATCATTTATTGAAGAGGCTGTCTTTGCCTCATTGTATATTCTTGCTTCCTTTGTCAGAAATAAGTTACCCATAGGTACATGGGTTTATTTCTGAGGTTTCCATCTTGTTTCATTGGTCTATATTTCTGTTTTTATGCCAGTACCATACTGTCTTGATGACTGTAGCTTTGTAGTATAATCTCAAGTCAGGAAGGTTGATTCCTCCAGCTCCATTCTTCTTTCTCAAGACTGCTTTGGCTATTTGGGGTCTTTTATGTTTCCACATGAATTGTGAAAATTTTTGTTCTAGTTCTGTGAAAAAATGCCATTGGTAATTTGATAGGGATCACATTGAATCTGTAGATTATGAGGAACGCTTTCTTAACTCTTCTTGCTATTCTTTGGAACTCTGCATTCAAATGAGTATGTCTTTCCTTTCCTCCTTTGCCTTTAGCTTCTCTTCTTTTCTCAGCTATTTGTAAGGCCTCCTCAGACATCCGTTTATTCTTCTTGGGGATGGTCTTGATCACTGCCTCCTGTACAGTGTCACGAACCTCTGTCCATAGTTCTTCAGACACTCTGTCTATCAAATCTAATCCCTTGAATCTATTTGTCACTTCTACTACTGTTAAAGTAGTAGAAATATACCAGAAAATTTAGAAAACTCAGCAGTGGCCACAAAACTGGAAAAGGTCCATTTTCATTCCAATCCCAAAAAGGCAATGCCAAAAAATGTTCAAACTACCACACCATTGCACTCATCTCACATGCTAGCAAAGTTATGCTCAAAATTCTCCAAGCCAGGCTTCAATCATAGGTGAACTGTGAACATCCAGATATTCAAGCTGGATCTATAAAGGGTAGAGGAACCAGAGATCAAATGGCCAGCATCCATTGGATCATTGAAAAAGCAAGAGAGTTCCAGAAAAACATTTTCTTTATTGACTACACCAAAACTTTGACTGTGTGGATCACAACAAACTGTGGAAAATTCTTCCAAGAGATGGGAATATCAGACCACCTTACCTGCCTCCTGAGAAATCTGTATGCAGGTCAAGAAGCAACAGTTAGAACTGGGTGTGGAACAACAGACTGGTTCCAAGTCAGGAAAGAAGTATGTCAAGGTTGTATATGTCACCCTGCTTATTTAATTTACATGCAGCATACATCATGTGAAATGCCAGCATGATGAAGCACATGGATGCTTCATCCATGGATGAAGCACAAGCTGGAATCAAGATTGCTGGGAGAAATATCAATAACATCAGATATGCAGATAACACCACCCTTATGGCAGAAAGTGAAGAAGAACTAAAGAACCTCTTGATGAAAGTGAAAGAGCAGAGTGAAAAAGTTGGCTTAAAACTCAACATTCATAAAAGTAAGATCATGGCATCTGGTCCCATCACTTCATGGCAAATAGATGGGGAAACAGTGGAAACAGTGACAGACTTAATTTTTTCGGGTTGCAGATGGGGACTGCAGCTGTGAAATTAAAAGACGCCTGCTCCTTGGAGGAAAAGTTATAACCAACCTAGACAGCATATTAAAAAGCAGAGACATTACCTTGCCAACAAAGGTCCATGTAGTCAAAGCTATGGTTTTTCCAGTAGTTATGCATGGATATTAGAGTTGGACTATAAAGAAACCTGGGCACTGAAGAATGAATGGTTTTGAACTGTGGTGTTGGAGAAGACTCTTGAGAGTCCCTTGAACTGCAAGGCAACCCAACCTGTCCATCCTAAAGGAAATCAGTTCTGAATATTCATTGGAAGGACTGATGCTGAAGGTCCAATACTTTGGTCACCTGATAGGAAGAGCCAACTCATTTGAAAAGACCCTGATGCTGGGAAAGATTGAAGGTGGGAGGAGAAGGGGACAACAGAGGATGAGATGGTAGGATGGCATCACTGACTTGATGGACATGAGTTTGAGTAAGCTTTGGGAGTTGGTGATGGACAGGGAAGCCCAGCGTGCTGCAGTCCTTGGGGTTGCAAAGAGTTGGACACGACTGAGCGACTGAATGAACTGATCTGAGTCTAGAGTCTGTGCCACAGTTTCTCAACAGTAGTGTTATTGATAGTAATACTTTGGGCCGCCTAATCCTTTTGGAGCTGTCCTGTGCATTAAAGATGTTCAATAGCTAGATAGTACCAATAGCACCTCCCCCACTCTGAGTTTTGACAAACAAAGATGTCTCCAGACCTCGCCAAATGATGTCTGGGGGCAAAATTGCCACCAGTTGAGAACTACTGATCTGTGCTCTCATGTACAAAATGCAGTAGGAACTGAAGACTTTGATTCTGGGTATTGTCTTTTGTCTGCAAGCAACACCTGCTAAGTTTGTGTCTGGTCGTGTAGGGAGAATGTAAGTGGGCCCCTAACCCTACTTTAAGAGGAGACGGCTGGAGGCAGCAAAACCAAGTATTCTCACTTGTCTTGATGTAAGTAGGCATAGTTTTCCTAGCTGCAAAGAAAGAGACTTTGCAACTGAGATAAACAAGAAAAACCTGGTTTTTCTTGGTGTTTAAAGATGTGAGATGAAAGATTACATAAGAAAATTGCTGTTTCACTCCCATGCCCAGGCTATTAACTCAGTAACATTGATGCTTCTGGAATATTTTTTCTCTCAAATAACTGTTGTTCTTTTTATTTTGTGAGCCAGTCCTTCTAGAGTCTAAAAATTCCCTCACAGTTTTCTTTACAAGCAATAGCCTTTCCTAAAATCCCCTTGTGTCTGTTTTCCTTTGACAATTAAAGGGCTCGGAGATGCACAGGTGACTCGCCTTCTGCCCTGAGTTTGCCTCTTCAGATGAACCTCGGTCAACAATTAGAGCTTTCACCCTTGCTGACTGTTTGCTACTTTGCCCCTCTGGTTCTTTCTCTGAGCCTTGGTCATTCTGGTTCTGATTTTGATTAGTGCATAGCTGTTTCATTTCTCGATTGGTGGAAGCAGTGTTGAGAAGCTGATTTTCCAGTGGTCTGACCTTCTGATTCTCTCTCAAGCAGCCATCTGTGTTTTGGTTTGCCTGCCTTGAGGCGTGTTAAGAATGCTTACTGGCATTTCAGAGCTGGGTTTACTCAAGCCAATACCTGGTCTTGCCTTGAGATTAAGAAGTTCACATTGCCGCCTACACCCACTAATGGTGTTTCTTCTGCCAGAGGTAGAATCCTCCGTGTTGTTTTATTTACACAGCGTTTAAATAAGCTTAAAAAGACATTCAAGGAAAAAGGTTTTTGTGTCTGCTTGAAAGATAGTGGCTCCCTTCCATCCTTTGTGTTCTAACCGCTCTCCTTCCAAAGCTGCTACGACAAATTGGTGAGTTTTGTTCTTTATTTTTGATTCATGGATGAACTTGTATAAGTGAGCCTGCTTCTTGTGTGTGTGTGTGTGTGTAAGTGCATAAATGGGGAAACTTTTTTGTCCTTGTAAAAGAAGTAAATAGCCTTTTATAAATAGTCTGTATATAATACTATATTTGTGGCTGGCATTCACCCACGTTATTCTCTCTCAACTTCTGGGAATTATATGCAGTACTAAGGATATCTAATTCAGATATACAGATTAACCATCAAGTAGAATTCATGCAAAACTTCTTTTTAAAAATTGAAACTGGTTTCATGTGGTTGTAGAGTAGGAGTGATTGAAATTAAGAACTGTCCTTGGTTCTTATAACAGTTTTATAGAAGAGTCTGTATGTATGGTGGAATGGAACTGCAGATTAAATAGAAAAGATTCCTCCTGGTTTGTCACAAACTTCTTGACTTCCTATGCAATCTGAAAGGTGCTGAGTAGCCCGATTTTTCTTTCTCATTTCTTAAAAACAAAACTCCATGGTAAGGCAGGTGAAAATAGGAAAAGGAGCTTTAGGTTAAAGACAAAATATAAATACTGAAATAGCAAGAAATCCAAAACTCAACTCCTCCAGGGTTCCTTTACACTGCTCAGGAGTTGGGTAAAATTCTTTTATCAAAGTATGAAGTATTTTCTAAATGTATTTATTGATAGACATATGCCTTTGCTTATGTCCCTACAAAATTAATAAGTTAGATTACAAAGACTAAGTAGGACTTAAATACATTTAAAATGAAAGGACAAAATAATTTTCAGAGAGAAAGTTAAAATAAGTCCAGTGGATTAGTTCATTTGCTCTTTAATGAAACTCAAACACTTGCTGAAAGAGGCGGGTGAAAAAATTAGTCATTCTTTAAATTAATGGCCTGATTACCTGGGATATAACATGAGAAACAAAGGTTGTATGTGTACAACAAGAAGAAATAACAAAAAATGCTAGTCCTTGTTTTAATAATTAGATGTGTAAATGCAGAAAAATCTAGATATTATTACTAAACAAAGGGAATACTTGGACAAATGACAGCTTTAATAATTTTGGTTTAAAACAACTATCCATTTCTACCTGGTATGAAAAGTAATAATACTCTAAAGTTTCTAACTCATACAAAAATTTGGATGAGCTTTCCTATGGAAAGCATAATTTGAATGCTGCAAATTTCCTGCACTGATTTAAGTAATGTTTGTCTCCACAACATAGTTAATATTATGAAAACTGTAAAAATTGTGTTTGACTGCATTAGCAATTTTAGACTGGGGATAAGTTACCTCTCTCAGAACATTTGAGAATGTCTGGACATTTTTGACTGTCAGGACTGGATAAATTGCTGCCAGCATCTTAATGAGTAGGGCCAGGGATTCTGCTAAATACCCTATATATAAGATAGAATATATATCTTATGCTGTAATATATATATAGCATAATAATAGTATAATATAATATTATATATGACACATATATAGCACCCCACAACAAAGAATTGTTTGCTCCAGAATGTCAGTAGCACTGAGGTTGCAAAACCCTGAACTAAATGTAATTATAAAAAAAGGATTTATTCCTCTGATGCTACAGATCATAAGCCAATGCTATGTAGATAATTATTGCATTTACAATGCTTATGTAAAAAAAAAACCTGCCATAATTGTTTTTGAACTTCATGTATGTTGTTACGTATATCAGTAACTCATCCTTTTTATCTTTAACACTAATCCAGGGTATGAATATACTACAATTACTTTATCCACTCAACAGCTGAAAGGACATTTGGGTTGTTTCAAGATTTTGGTAATGAAGAATAAAGCTGCTATAAACATTGTTGTATAATAAAGAATTTGGTTCCTAGGAGGTAGACTTTAAATCCATGGACTTGTGTGAGCATTAGGATTGTCTTTGCTCTTAATGAGTTCCTTCAATCATTTTTTGAGTTTTTACTAAGGAGGTAGTTGACTTAGGATGGGGTTTGTCACCCCAGAAATCAATCTGTATGATTAAAGGTTTGGGGCTTTGAGCCTGCTGGCCTCTGGGGAGAGGAGGAGGGCTGGAGCTTGAATTCAGCCAATGGCCAGTGATTTCAGTCATGTCTCTCTGTGCTGAAAGCTCAATAAGAACTCTAGACCTCGAAGCTCCGTGGAGCATCCTGGCTGGAGAGCTCTGCCACTGTGCGACAGTAAGTGTGACCACCCACCCCGATTCTAAGGGCGGGGAAGAGAGCATGGAAGCTCCGTGTTGTGGGACCTCCCAGACCTTACTCTGTGTCTCATTGCTTGCCTGGCCCTGATTTTCATCTTTTATAGTAAAGCCATAATCATGATTTATTGCTTTTCTGAATTCTGTGAGCATATGCAGTGAATTACCAATCCTGAGGGAATCGTGGTGACTCCTAGTTAATCACAAGAGCCAGTGGCCTGGGCACCCCCAAGTGCGGCTGGCATCAGGGGTAAGGGCAGTCTTGCTGGAGACTGTGCCGTTAAACCTGTGCATTGTGATATTAACTCCTGGTGGTTAACACCAAAATTGTATTTCAGTACACCGGCTGGTGTCAGAGTAAGCTCTCAGTACAGGTCTGTGTGCAGATATATGCTTTCATCGTCTCGGCTGAACTTCTCTGAGAGGGACGGGTAGGTTATATAATAAGTATGTATTTTATTGAATCTTTCAGTCCATGAGTTGGTACGCCTTCTCAGTTGTCTAGTTTAATTGAACAAGTTTTTTACATTTTTTTAGATTTAATAGTGTTTCATTTTTTATATTATTGCAAAGGTACTATAATTTAACTTCCGAATGTTCATTGCTGATATGGAGAAATGCAATGTTTTATATTGACCGTCTACTCTCTGACCTTGCTAAACCCACTTAAAGATTCCTTGAGTTTTTCCATATAGATAATCATGTCATCTGTTAATAAAGGCAGTTTTAAATCTTCATTTCCAGTATGAATGCCCCCCTCCCCGTCTCCCTCCCTCACCCCTCCACTCCTGGTTTACTTCATTGACAAAGAACTCTAGTCTCTTGCGGGATAGGAATGATGAGAGTGGTATCCCTGCCTTGGTCTTCCACCATTAAATCTGGAGGTGGACTGTAGGCTTTTTGTAAATACCCTTCATCAGACTGAGGGAGTTCCCCTCACTCCTCTTTACTGACAGCTTTGATCACAAATGGATGTTGAAGGTTTTCAAATACTTTGCCTGCATCATTTTCAGTGATCATATGGTTATTTTTCAGTCTGTTGATGTGGTGATGTGGTGAAATGCATTAATGATTTTCCAATATTGAATATACTTTGCATTTCTGAAATTAATCCCAGTTGCTCATGATTTATTATCCTTTTTACAAATTGTTGGATTTGAACCACTATTATTAAACTTTTTAGAGCCTGTAATCATGAAAGATATTAGACATTAGTTTTCCTGTAATGTCTGGCTTTGATAACAGGGTAATGGTTCCATAAAATGAGTTGGAAAGTGTTCTCTCTTCTATATTCTGAAAGAATGTATAAAAAATTGGTATTGTTTCTTCCAAATTGTTAGAGTTCACCTGTGAGGCCACAAGGGCCTAGAGTTTTCTGGGGTTCTTTTGGTTTTTTGGGTGGAAAATATTGAACTGTGAATTCAGTGTCTTTCATAGAATTATTCAGGTTGTTCTTCTCTTGAGAAAACTCTGTTACTAGATGTCTTCCAAGGAATTTGTCCATTTCATTTAAGTGAGGGTTTCTCAACCAAGGTGATGTTTGGGCAGGATGATTCTTTGTTGTGGGAAAGTATCCCATGCATGATGGATGTTTAGCTGCATCCCAGACCTCTACTCACTAGACACCAGGGGCAGGTCCCCCACTTGTGTCTTCAGATATTTTGCCAAGGGTGTGCTATTGGTTGGGAAGTGCAGATGTACGTTATCAGGTCCATTGGCATAGTTTCTCATAGTACTCCCCTCCTATCTTTTGATGTATGTAAGATCCATGTGATCCATTTCCTCTTTTATCTATGATATTGTTAATCTGTGTCTTTTCCTTTTCTCCATCCTCCTCTGCTTTGCCTCCTCTCTCTTTCATCAGATTAGCTAGAGTTTAATTCATTTTATTAATATTTGCAAAGAACTACTTTTTATTTCATTGATTTTCATTCATTTTATGCTTTTAGTTTGGTTTATTTCTGCTCTAATCTTTCTTTTTTTGTGCTTGAATTTGCTTTTTTTCATAGTTATTTAAGGTGAAAACTTGAATTACTAATTTGAGAACTTTGTTTTCAAATATATTTATTTAAAACTGTGAATTTCCCTCTAGGTATGATTTAGTTACATCCCATAAAATTGGAATTGTTTTTTATTCATTTTCATGTAATTAGAAAGATATTTCTGCCTGACTCCTTCTTTGACCTGTGAGTTATTTAGCAGTATGTTTAGTTTCTAAACATTTTTGGATATTTCCATATATCTGCTATTGATTTCTCCTTTATTGATGTTTTGATTAGAGAACATACTTGCTATTCTTTTAACTTTGGTGAGGTTTGTTTTGTGGCCCAGAAGTGATCTATCTTGGTGAATCTTTGATGTGCACTTGAAAAGAATGTGTATTTGGGTAGAGTATTCAATGATTATTGGCTAGGTCAAATTGTTTGGTTGTAATGTTCAGGCCTATATCTTTACCTTTTTTCCCCCTGCTTTTATCTTTCAGTTACTGGAAGAGGAGTGTTGATACTGAAGTCTCGACTGCAATTGTGATTCTATATTTTGTTTTAGTTCTGTCAGGTTGCTTCAATTTGTGAGCCTTTGTTCATACCCATATTTAAGATATTTATGTCTGTATAATGATGTATTTATCATTGCCTAATGTTCTTCTTTATCCTGCTAATATTCTCTGTTCTTATGCCTACTTTGTCTAATATTAATAAAGGCCTTAAAAAAAATACCTCAAGCTAGACTTACCCATGGGCTATCATGTGTTGACCCCTGTGTTAAGAAGTTTCTCACTGATAAGCCACAGTTGACAGTTTTTGTTGTTATTGGTTTGTTTGTTTTGTATTCTTATCTCTGGCTTTTAAGTATTTAAACCTTTATTTAATTATTATTTATTTAATTTAATTTTTTATTTAATTATTTTATTTAATTATTTATAATTATCTTTATTTAATTATTAAATGGTTGAATTTATATAGCCCATGGGTAAGTCTAGCCTGAAGTATTTTTTTAAGGACTTTATTAATATTAGACAAAGTAGACATAAGAACAAAGAATATTAACAGGGATAAAGAGGAACATTAAGCAATGATAAATACATCATTATGCACACAAAAATCTTAAATATGGGTATGAACAAAGGCTCCCAAATGAAGCGACCTGACAATAAAAACTTGCTATAGTTTCTATCTTTCCCTTTTGTTCTTTATTCCCTTTTCCTCTTCTTTCAGAATGAGTATTTTTTATTAATCCATTTTATCTTTTCTTGTGGCTTTTAGCTTTACTTCTTTAAAGAAAATTAATGATTCCTCTAAGGTTTAAAATGTACAACTGCAACTTATCACAGCTTCCTTAAAATAATATTATACTGCTTTATATGTGATGTGAGAATTATACAACAGTGTATTTTCAATTCCTCCTGCCTTTATTATTGTTTTATTGTTGTTGTACATTTTATTTTCACATATAAGCCCTACAGTAGACTGCTAACTATTTTATGTTAGTCAAATATTTGTTAAAGTAATTGAAAAGAAGAAAATGTTTTTATTTACCATTGATGGTATGTTTCAATTCTTCGTGCAAATTCAAGTTTCCACTTGGTAGCAGTACTCTTGCCTGAAAATTTTTAATTAACACTGCTGTGGTACATATTGGCTGTCACTGAGGTGTCTATGAAAGTTTTTACTTCATCTTAATTTTTGGACAATATTTTCACTGTGCATAAAATTCTGTCTTGATCATATTTTTTCCCCATTAGTAGTTTAAATATGCCACTCTGTGACTGTTGAAAGATCAGTGGTTGCCAGGAGTTTGGGAGGAGGGAAGGGAGAGATAAAGTAGAGGGGTGATTTTTCAGTTGGGAAAATATGTTTTGTAAATCAAATGGTGATACATGTTATTAAGCATGTGTCAAAACCCACAGAACTACAAGTAAGGGTAAAACTTAGTATAAACCATAGTTAATGTAGTCCATAGTTTCCATTGTTAAAATTGTACATTACTAATGTACATTACACAATTACTTTAACTACATTATTATATTGCAGTAAGGAATTGTAATGAGTATACAGTACTAATGTAATATGTTAATAGTAGGGAAAAGTATGTGCAGAGTTGGAGGGTAAAGCAGGTGAGGGACTGGGTCTATGGAACTCTATGTACAATCTCTTGCATTTGTAAATCTAAAACTACTAACAAAGATAAAGTCTATTCATGTTTCTTTAAAACATCACTTTATTGCCATTCTTGCATGGTTTAGGATGAGAAGTGTAATGTGATTCTTGTTTGTTTCTTTATGTACATTGTATCCTTTTTTAAAAAAATGCTAGAAGCTTTCAGGATTATTTTCTTTATCTTTGCTTCATAACATTTGACTATAATGTATCTAGATTTCTGTGTGTTTCTGCATGTGTCTATGTCCACAGGTGTTCTTTTCATCGTGCTGGGAACAATAACTTGAGCTTCTTGTGATTTTGTGTATTTCATTATTTCTGTAAAATTAGTGAAAGTGAAAAGTGAACATTGCTCAATCGTGTCCGACTCTTTGTGACCCCATGAATCGCAGCACGCCAGGCCTCCTGACCATCATCAACTCCTGGAGTTTACTCAAACTCATGTCCATAGAGTCGGTGATGCCATCCAGCCATCTCATCCTCTGCATCCCCTTCTCCTCCTGCTCTCAATCTTTCCCAGCATCAGGGTCTTTTCCAATGAGTCAACTCTTCACATGAGGTAGCCAAAGTATTGGAGTTTCAGCTTCAACATCAGTCCTTCCAATGAATACCCAGGACTAATATCCTTTAGGATGGACTAGTTGGATCTCCTTGCAGTCCAAGGGACTCTCAAGAGTCTTCTCCAACACCACAGTTCAACAGCATCAGTTCTTTGGTGCTCAGCTTTCTTCACAGTCCAACTCTCACATCCATACATGACCACTGGAAAAACCATAGCCTTGACTAGATGGACTTTTGTTGGCAAAGTAATGTCTCTGGTTTTTAATATGCTATCTAGGTTGGTCATAACTTTTCTTCCAAGGAGTAAGCATCTTTTAATTTCATGGCTTCAGTCACCATCTGCAGTGATTTTGGAGCCCAAATAAATAAAGTCTGCCACTGTTTCCACTGTTTCCCCATCTATTTCCCATAAAGAGATGGGACCAGTTGCCATGATCTTAGTTTTCTGAATGTTGAGCTTTAAGCCAAATTTTTCACTCTCCTCTTTCACTTTCATCAAGAGGCTCTTTAGTTCCTCTTCATTTTCTGCCATAAGGGTGGTGTCATCTGCATATCTGAGGTTATTGATATTTCTCCCAGCAATTTTGATTCCAGCTTGAGCTTCTTCCAGCCCAGCGTTTCTCATGACGTACTCTGCATATGTTAAATAAGCAGGGTGACAATATACAGCCTTGATGTGCTCCTTTTCCTATGTGGAACCAGTCTGTTTGTCCATGTCCAGTTCTAACTGTTGATTCCTGACCTGCATACAGATTTCTCAAGAGGCAGGTCAGGTGGTCTGGTATTCCCATCTCTTGAAGAATCTTCCACGGTTTATTGTGATCCATATAGTCAAAGGCTTTGGCATAGTCAATAAAGCAGAAATAGATGTTTTTCTGGAACTCTCTCGCTTTTTCGATGATCCAGCGGATATTGGCAATTTGATCTCTGGTTCCTCTGCCTTTTCAAAAACCAGCTTGAACATCTGGAAGTTCATGGTTTGCATATTTCTGAAGCCTGGCTTGGAGAATTTTGAGCATTACTTTACTAGTGTGTGAGATGACTGCAATTGTCTGGTAGTTTGAGCATTCTTTGGGATTGCCTTTCTTTGGGATTGGAATGAAAACTGACCTTTTCCAGTCCTGTGGCCACTGCTGAGTTTTCCAAAATTGCTGACATATTGAGTGCAGCACTTTCACAGCATCATCTTTCAGGATTTGAAATAGCTTGGCTGGAATTCCATCACCTGCACTTGCTTTGTTCGTAGTGATGTAGTCAGGCCCACCTGACCTCACATTCCAGGATGTCTGGCTCTAGGTGAGTGATCACACCATCGTGATTATCTGCGTCGTGAAGATCTTTTTTGTATAGTCCTTCTGTGTATTCTTGCCACCTCTTCTTAATATCTTCTGCTTCTGTTAGGTCCATACCATTTCTGTCCTTTATTGAGTCCATCTTTGCATGAAATGTTCCCTTGGTATCTCTAATTTTCTTGAAGAGATCTCTAGTCTTTCCCATTCTGTTGTTTTCCTCTATTTCTTTGCATTGATCGCTGAGGAAGGCTTTCTTATCTCTCCTTGCTATTCTTTGGAACTCTGCATTCAAATGGGAATAACTTTCCTTTTCTCCTTTGCTTTTCACTTCTCTTCTTTTCACAGCTATTTGTAAGGCCTCCTCAGACAACCATTTTGCCTTTTTGCATTTCTTTTCTTTAGAGTCCATGGAATTCTCCAGGCCAGAATACTGGAGTGGTTAGCCTTTCTCTTCTCCAGGGGATCTTCCCAACCCAGGGATTGAACCCAGGTCTCCTGCATTGCAGGCAGATTCTTTACCAGCTGAGCCACAAGGGAAGCCCCCCAAATTATCTTCATTCATTTCTTATTTCTTCTTCTCTTACTTTTTCTGGGATTCCACCTATTCATTTGTTAGTTCTGTGGAGGGCATCACTACATTTTTGTGATTTGTTTCCATTTTTTTGTCTCTTTGTGTTCAGTTCAGAAGAGATGATTTGATTGATTCATCCAATCAGCATCCAGTTTAGGGCATTCCTGTTGGGTGGAGATTTCATGATGGACCACCTCAGAAGTCCACCTTGGATCAGGAGCCATTCTCTGTCTGGTTGTCTACGGCAGTGCATTATGGTATAGAGCATGGTTGCCTACAGCTGATTCTCTCAGCAGGCACTGGAGGCAAGGAGCTTTCTGATAGAAGGCATGGACATGGCCAGCATCCCAAGTATGGCAATTTTCTATCCAGTAAAGCTTACAAGGGAGAGAAATTAGGAAAAGCAGAGTCACTTTTTGGGAGAGGAAAATCAAGATCATTTTCATACTCCTGTTATGTGTTTTTTCATGGAGTGAGGCAGCCTACTGTGAGGGAAAATAGAGAAAGGACACTAGGATAAGACTCTCAGTTATCGTTCTGTGACCCACTGGCTCTGTACCCTGGTCACTGACAAAATCCTTCTGGGTCTGGGGACAGCTTGAGCCTCAGCTATGCTCGTCTGACACTTGAAGAGAATAACTCCTAGAAACTTGGGCTGCACACAGGATATGTGGAACATATTTAATGCTGTGTATCAGCTAGTGGTCCTGTTTCTGTGCAGTGAAAGTCATGGTTGCAGACCATTTCTTTTGAGTTACTGACTCTTGCTGCTGTCCAGTGATTTGGAAGGAAATAAAACTATTGTTCTGTATCCATAAGGTTATATATTTAGAATGCCAATTCCAAGAAAGCATTTTAACCAAGAAGAAATAACATTTTCAAAGTTGTATCATGTTGGTATTGCTTTTAATCCCATAGCAGAAGGTCTATCCAGGGACTTGGACATGTCTGAAGGAATGGGAGCAGGCTGGCTAGGGCTCCCTTGGCATGAAGGACTGAGAAGACTTTTGAGATGGAAGAAGCTTCTTAGAACCTCTTCTAAGGGCAGAGTTCAAGAATAGTAGGCCTCAAGGGAAGAGTAGGATGTCTATTACTCATTTAAATGACCCTCAAGTCCTATTTCCACTTTGAGTCTGAAGGATAAAAGTATAAAGGAAGATTGGTCAGAAATGAATAAAGCTAGGATCCTGAGGGCGTGAAGTGTCAGGAACTTGGGTGTTAGCACCAAGAGATAATCCCTCAGTATGGAGCTCATTGGTTTGCATCTGGACACAGAAGTGACAATGAGGACCTCGGTAGCCATGGTGATGCCCTCTACAGGCGTTAATTAGCACAACACAGTGACCCCAAGTGGACAAGGAAGCAAAGGCTGAGAGCCAAAGGGTAGCCAAGAAGACCAGGAGAAGGAACACTGAGATGCCTCCTAGGGCAATTTGAGGGAAACTTCAAGTATGTGTGGGGTCCCCAGCAAGGGTGAGTGGAGCCAGATACTCACAAGTGGCTATCTTACAACCCCATGTTTACTTGCAGGCTGTGCTGGCAAAGCTCATTGGCCAATGTCTAGACATGCTGCACTTTGGGTCTCCTGCTTGGAGTTCATGAAGCATCAGGGGCACGTAAGGGCTGCTTTAGACTATGACAAACCCATCAGTTGTCTTGTGATATAAGCTTGAAACTTTCTAAAGTCTTTCCAATAAAAAGTTCAGGCTTAAGAATAGGTAATCCTTAGAATGCCAAAGAATGCTCAAACTATCACAAAATTGCACTCATCTCACACACTAGTAAAGTAATGCTTAAAATTCTCCAAACAAGGCTTCAACAATATGTGAACCGTGAACTTCCAGATGGTCAAGCTGGTTGTAGCAAAGGCAGAGGAACCAAAGATCAAATTGCCAACATTCACTGGGTCATCGGAAAAGCAAGAGAGTTCCAAAAAAAATCTACTTCTGCTTTATTGACTATGCCAAAGCCTTTGACTGTGTAGATCACAATAAGCTGTGGAAAATTCTGAAAGAGATGGGCATACCAGACCACCTGACCTGTTTCTTGAGAAACCTGTATGCAGGTCAGGAAGCAACAGTTAGAACTGGACATGGAACAACAGACTGGTTCCAAATAGGAAAAGGAGTATGTCAAGGCTGTATATTGTCACCCTGGTTGTTTAACTTATATGCAGAGTACATCATGAGAAACACTGGGCTGGAAGAAGCACAAGCTGGAATCAAGATTGCCGGGAGAAATATCAATAACCTCAGATATGCAGATAACACCACCCTTATGGTAGAAAGTGAAGAAGAACTAAAAAGCCTCTTGATGAAAGTGAAAGAGGAGAGTGAAAAAGTTGGCTTAAACCTCAACATTCAGAAAACTAAGATCATGGCATCTGGTCCCATCTCTTTATGGGAAATAGATGGGGAAACAGTGGAAACAGTGGCAGACTTTATTTTTGGGGGCTCCAAAATCACTGCAGATGGTGATTGAAGCCATGAAATTAAAAGATGCTTACTCCTTGGAAGAAAAGTTATGACCAACCTAGACAGCATATTAAAAAGCAGAGACATTACTTTGCCAACAAAGGTCCATCTAGTCAAGGCTATGGTTTTTCCAGTGGTCATGTAAGGATGTGAGAGTTGGACTCTAAAGAAAGCTGAGTGCAGAAGAATTGATGCTTTTGAACTGTGGTGTTGGAGAAGACTCTTGAGAGTCCCTTGGACTGCAAGGAGATCCAACCAGTCCATCCTAAAAGAAATCAGTCCTGAATATTCACTGGAAGGACTGATGTTGAAGCTGAAACTCTAATACTTTGGCTACCTAATAAGAAGAGCTGATTCATTTGCAAAATCCTGATGCTGGGAAAGATTGAAGGCGGGAGGAGAATGGGATGACAGGATGAGATGGTTCAATGGCATCACTGACTCAATGGACATGAGTCTGAGTAAACTCCGGGAGTTGGTGATGGACAGGGAGGCCTGGCGTGCTGCAGTCCATGGGATCGCAAAGAGTTGGACACGACTGAGCGACTGAACTGAACTGAACTGAATCCTTAGACTATTGAAAAACTGTAATAAAGGGACAGTTGTACTGTTCAGCTAGTGCTTGAAAAGGTTGGTTTCTAAAAGACACATCTTTATTTTTTAGTTTTTAAATGGAGGATAATTGTTTTACAACGTTGTGTTGGTTTCTTCTACACAACAACATGAATCAACTGTTAAGTATACATATATCCCCTACTTCTCGAGCCTCCCTACCACCCACACCCCCAAACTCCCCCCTCCAGGTTATCACAGAGCGCTAGACTGAACCCCTGTGCTATACAGCCACTTCCCACCAGCTGTCATACACATGGTAAATATGTGTGTACATATACACATACATAGTGTACACAAATATATGCGCACATATGTGGTATACACATATATACACACACACACACATTTATGTGTATGTGTGTGTGTGTTTAGTCGCTCAGTCGTCTGACTCTTTGTGACCCCATTGACTGTAGCCCACCTGGCTATGTCCATGGGATTTCCCAGGCAAGAATACTGGAGTGGGTTGCCATTTCCTTCTCCAAATATATGTGTATACATATATACAAATATATACATCTATGTGATAGTGTATATATTTCAATGCCTCTCTCGCAATTGCGGTACCGTCTCCTTCCCCACTGTGTCCACAAGTCTGTTCTCTACAGATGTAAAAGACACATCTTTAAATTCATATGCAATGTGAAATAATTGAGTGCTTGAGATTGCTGGGGAACAGAGTCTACTACTGAGCAACAGGTGTTATTTCTTTTTCTCTTCGGTAAATCAAAAGGTCAAAGAAGCATGAAATTTTCTGTAACGCAGCTTAGCTGCTTATTATACACAAAGAAATGAAATTGTGATGAAATTGTGAAAAGATGCCCTTTGGCACCTGTTTCTGCCATCTTGGTTTGTTTTCCTTCCCACGGCATTTCACACCTCCTAATTTAATTTGTGACTGACCCCCTTCTTCCCAGCTGTTCGGGTGTAAAGAGTACACCCACATTCATCTGTAGTCATTGGAACTTAACACGGGGCAGGGGTTGAACCAAGAGCATTGGCCCCATCACACGCAGGTCTTGTGGCTCCGCGCTTTTCACTGCCTTATCCCACTATCCGTGGGTAACTTGAGACTCATGGGTCTGATATGGGGTCTGCAGAGTTTAAAAACTGTTTGAAAGTCTGTCCCATTCAAACAGGCTTTCCAGAGGATTAAAGGGACATTGGGTCACAAAGTGGCCCATGCTGGAGCTTTGTGATATGAAAAGCGACTTTAGGTAGAGCAACCGTATGGCATTCTCTCCACATTCTTGAGTCAAGCTGCCATTTTCTTGTGGTTTGAGGGGAATATGGGCAGATCCCAAAAGCCAACAGCAGACACACATTCCAAATTAAGAGTCTGGAAAGTTGAAAAGTTTGATTTTGTTTCTGCACTTTCACACAATGCCAAGGGCATGTGAATGGATAGAGGTAGTATGTTTTCTCTTCAGGGTCACAGACGATGTGAAATTAATTCCAGTCCCCAATGGCTGCTATTTTCCTAAAGATACCTGCAGAGTTGAGTGGACAATCTCATCTGAATTAGAAAGTCTCATCGGGGGAGTGGCACAGTAATCTTCACCAACCAGGACAGTGTTTCCCTAGATCTGTTTGCTTCTGAAGCTGCCACTGTGCAACCACTGTTCCTTACTTCTGTAGCTTCCCCAGGGGATATTCGCCATAACATGGTACATTACATAGGCCATAAATGTATCTGCAGGACTGAAATAATATTTGGGTATAACAGCAAAAATATACACTATCATGTGTAACATAGATAGACAGTGGGAATTTTCTGTATGACACAGGATGGGTGGAAGAGAGGTTCAAGAAGGAGGGGGCATATGTATACCTATGACTGATCTGATTCATGTTGATATATAACAGAAACCCAACACAATATTGTAAAGCTCCCTTCTCCAGGGGATCTCCCCAACCCAGGGATCAAACCCACATCTCCCACATTGCAGGTGGATTCTTTACCAGCTGAGCCACAAGGGAAGCGAAAGAATACTGCATTGGGTAGCCTATCTCTTCTCCAGTGGATCTCCCCAACCCAGGAATCGAACCAGGGTCTCCTGCATCGAAGGTGGATTCTTTACCAACTGAGCTACCAGGGAAGCCCTAATATTGTAAAGCAATTATCCTCCAATTAAATATAAATTAATTTTTTTAAAAACCACACACAAAATAAGGCAAAGGCTTCTGGCTGCCTTGTAAATCAAAAACATGGTCCCCAAAAGAACAAAATAAATCCACAAAAAAATCCAAAATACATGAGAGAATTTGCTTTATGATAAGCAGGGCATCACATATCAGTGGGGCAAAGAAGGCGATTTAATAGTGTTGTGAAAATATCTTGTTCATTCCTCACCTGTATATCATGATAAACTTAAAATACATTAACAATTCCAGATGTAAAAAGAAACCATAAAAGCATTAAGGAGATATTGGGAGGATTTCATTGTATCCTTGAAGTGAGGAAGGTCTTTCTGGTGATGACTCCAAATCCAGAAGATATGAAAGGAAAAATTAATTCAAGTACATAAAAGAAAAATAACTTTTCATGGCAAATTACACCATAACCATATCAAAAATCAAATGATCAACTGGGAAGAAAGTTGTTACAACAAAGGCTGAATGCCCAGCACACAAGATCCTTCAAAAGTCATTTTGAAAAATATTTATTCTACACATAAAGGCAGTACATTATACACAGGCTTTTAGCTCAGTGATAGCTTCTTCATATTTTTTCATCTGTTCTTCATTATTTGGGGAATATGTGATTTCTTAACCCAGTCCCCTATTGATAGACATACGGATTTGTGTTTTCTAATCTTTTGCTTTAAATCATTTTTTAAAGAAAAACAATGGTGATGTTCAAGAGCTTAAACTGCCTGTGGGTTCCAATTTGGGCTATTTTCAATTTTAAGCTGCTTAACCTTGACCTTGGGCCTCTCTGTTCCTGTACCAGCATTGTGGGTTGTAAGGTAACAGTATCAATAAGATGAGATGTTTGTGAGGATTCCGTGTGTTAATATCTAGGTGAAGGACTTAGAAGAGTTCCTGGCCAATGATCCTTTCTGTTAGTTATTACTTGTTATTACTATTATTCTCACTGTGTGTCGAACAGTATATGCTTTGTGAGTGTGTGCACACGCGCACTCAGTCACTCAGTTGTGTCCGACTCTTTGCAACCCCATGGGCTGTAGCCCACCAGGCTCCTACATCCATGGGATTTCCCCGGCAAGAAAACTGGAGTGGGTTACCATTTCCTTCTTGAGAGGATCTTCCTGACCCAGTAATCAAACCTGGGTCTCTTGTATTGCTCCAATATGCTTTTTATTGGCTTTAAATAAACCTGTGTTTTTGTAATGTTTAGAACCCATAGTAAAAGAGAACTTCAGGAGGAGATGCTATTTCTTAAAGGCAAAAAGTGGGATCCAGCAATGAGGAAGTAACTCTCTTACTTGCTGTTTCTGGCTTTTTAGTGAAGAGCTGCTTAGAAATGCAGCCTGACACGCAGGAGGCTGTTAGTCAGAAAATGTGGGGACCAGCTCTGGAATCTGCATGTTAATAGGCATCCCAAGGGATTCTGCCGCAGGTGGTCCCAGACAAAAATGTGAGAAAGTACTGCTCACTGTCCCCTGGGTGGGTATTTGAATTGTAAGCATAGTAACTTAGAGAAATTGGTCAGGTTCAAGTTTCTTAAAAGTTAAGTCAGTATTTTAAGTATAGCAAACATCCTAAACCAGTCCAGAAGAGAAAATGTTGCGTTTATTGAGGCAGGATGCTTTTGTAACTGCCTTCGGGGTAAGCTGCTTGTTTGTGTTTTGTATTCTAATTTATATTGAAGGTTCTTGAGTTCCATAAAGTTGGTTTCCAGTTTCTTCAATGCCCTCCAAGTCCAGAACATAGTCTCTGAGGTTATTCTTGTTTATATTTTAATACATTTTAGAGCTTCTAAAGAAAGAAGTTCTAATGCTGCTTCAAGACTTCTTGCTACTCTGTAACAGCAAGTCTTGATGGCATACAAGAAAGACCACAGGCTTCATATTCAGTCAAACCTCAGGGCATCAATTCCTAAGAAATGTTGGGAAATTTATTACACTTGCCTGGAAATCAACTGGCTCATTGACAGCTTTGAAGTGATAATTCTTAAAGGCTACAGTTATTCCAGTGAGTTAATATTTGTAAAGAGTATGCCATACAGCAAGTGTCCAGTGAATAGTAGGTATTACTTGATTAGAGCTGATTTTTCCAGGTGATTCTCTTCTGGCTGTCTGATGCCCCCTCCTGGACAGTCCAGAGCCTGGATTAAGCAAGGGTCAGCTCACCTGCTTCAAATTAAAAGTCATGCAGTTTCCAGAGGCAATGTATCAGCAAGAGTCTGAAATCAAAGCTAGACAGTCAGTCCAACCAAGAAGAAATTCCTAGAGAAAAGCACTGGGTGGAAACCAAAGAAACCAGATAAGGATGGAAGGCAGAAGCCAGAGTTATCTGAATAATAATATTAAATGTGATAATTACTTTCTGCTTGTATTTACAGGTCTAGAATTCACATACATTATCCCAGTTAATCTGAACCAAAATTCTACAGGACAGCTGCTGCTGTTTAATTGCTAAGTTGTATCCGAATCTTTGTGACCCCGTGGACTGTAGCCCAGTGGACTCCTCTGTCCATGGGATTTCCCAGGCAAGAATACTGGAGTGGGTTGCCATTTCCTTCTCCAGGGGATCTTTCCAACCCAGGGATCAAACCCGCATCTCTTGCTTGGCAAGCATCTCTTGTTTGGTAGGCAGATTCTTTACCACTGAGCCACCTGGGAAGCCAGAAACAGAGGAGTAAATAAATCTTCATTACTTTGGATTAGGCAACAGTACCAAAAACACAAACCAAAGGAAAACATAGATAAACTGAGCTTCATCCATCTGACAGTTTTATTTCAAAGAGCACTATCAAGAAAGTGAAAAGGCCACCCACAAAGAGAAAATACTTGCAAATCATGTACTTGATAAGAGACTTGTGTACAACTCACTGAACAAAAGGACAAATTACCCAATTAAAAAATGGGCAGAGGATCTGAGCAGACCTTTTTCTGAAGAAGATACACAAATAGCTGGTAGCATGTGAAAAGATGGCAACATCATTAGTCTTTGTAAATCAAAATCACAAGGAGATATCGCTTCATATTCACTTGTAAGATGGCTTTAATCAAAAATACAACAAAGATGTGGAGATAATAGAAACCTCACACAATGCTGGTGAGAATGTAAAATAGTGCAACCACTTTGGACAACAGTTTCTTAGTTCCTCAAATTGTTTAACACAGGGTTACCATATGACCCAGGAGTTCTACTCCTAACCATATTCTCAAGAGAATTGAAAATGAATGTCCACACAAAATCTTACATGAATGTTCATAGCAGCATTTTTCCTAATAGCCCAAAGTAGGAAACAGCACAGATGTCCATCAACTGATGAATGGATACACAAAATGTGGTGGCAATAATAAGGGATACGTATTGTATGTGCTACAACATGGATAAAACTTGAAAACATACAAAAGAAAGTAGTCACAAAAGGCCACATAATGTGTGATTCCATTTATATGAAATGCCCCAAATAGGGAAATGCCCCAAATAGGGAAATCTATAGAGATAGAAAGTAGATTAGTGGTTACCGGGAGCTGGGGGAGGAAAGGATGATGTAGGATGACTGCTCATTAGGGTATGCAGTTCCTTTTTAGGTGATGAAAATGTTCTGGAATTAGTGCTGGTAGTTGTATGACTGTGAATTGACTTAAATCAACAACAACAACAATGAATTGTTTTCTTTAAATGTGTGAATTCTGTGGCATGCAAATTACATCTCAGTAAAGCTGTTAATAAATGAAAATTCAAAACATCTTATGAAGTAAATATTACTTTCATTACTTTCATCTTTCATTACTGAATAGATACAGTAACAGCTGCTTCTTGAAGGCCAAACGAACTAATGATGGAGCCAGAATTCAAAACCAGTCTGTCATATCCAAAGTCTGGATTCTTGATCAGAATGGACTAATGCTAGAAGGCCTTCCTGAGCTAGAGAGAGAAGCTGAGGTAACCTTCACTAGACACCTGTGGTCATAGACCTGCTAAAGAGGGAGCTCTTTCTTAGTGATCAGGCCTGGCTGCTAAGCCAGATTTGCTCTGACACTGCTTTGGTTCACCACGTCATTGAGGAGTCACCTCAGGAGTCATTCACTGGTGGCTAAGACTTTGACCAAATGGGTTAATGTGGGAGCACAAAAGACTCTGTCCCATGGCAAAGAACGTTCAATGGGAAACGCTGAGTCCAGATGCTCCAGACTTTGCTGTGTTTCAGCATCACCTGCTAATCTGTTGAAAAAATACAGATATCCAGGTCCCATTCCAGACAGACTGGGTTAAAAACTGAACGTCCTTGCCTGGTGAGTGTTGTCAGCTGAGTGGGATAAGGGCAGAGAATGTGGTGATAACTGGTAGGTTCCTGCAAATAGGTGTTGCTAATAACTAAGAAGCTCCCGGGAAGTTATTCCAGTTCCAGCCCTGGTGGTGCTCTTAGAGAGCCTCTGTCTGCAAGAAGCTGCCCCCTACCTGTGGTCTGAGGAGGCCAGAAGGCCTTGCTTCCAGCTGGAAACCACAAAAATGGCCCAAGGAACAAAACTTTCATTTGGGGGCATCCAATACATGATTTCATGGTTCATGTATGCTGAGCACCTGAAAAATTGATGCTTTTGAACTGTGGTGTTGGAGAAGACTCTTGAGAGTCCCTTGGACTGCAAGGAGATCCAACCAGTCCATCCTAAAGGAGATCAGGCCTGGGTGTTCATTGGAAGGACTGATGCTGAAGCTGAAATTCCAATACTTTGGCCACCTCATGTGAAGAGTTGACTCATTGGAAAAGACCCTGATGCTGGGAGGGATTGGGGGCAGGAGGAGAAGGGGACGACAGAGGATGAGATGGCTGGATGGCATCAGTGACTCGATGGGCATGAGCTTGAGTAAACTCCGGGAGCTGGTGATGGACCGGGGGGTCTGGCGTGCTGCGATTCATGGGGTCACAGAGTCAGACACGACTGAGCGACTGAACTGAATACATGATTTGACCATACCCATAAAAATCATGTCTTCTTTTGAAAACTAATCAAATAATCAAGAAAAATATGAAATTTTAAGTAGAATTCATCTTAAGTCTTTCCATCAGAGAAAAATATTGTTTTATACTTTGGTGAATGCACCCCCAGGTATGCCTCTGAGCCCATGTACATGTAGAGAAAATCTTATACAAATTTACATACACGAGAAAATGCAACCCATACAGGATACCTTGTAAACTTGCTATCAGTATCTTCAAGATCCCCATGTTTTAGGGAGAAAGTACTTTTTTTGTTTGTTTGTTTTGGTTGTGTGGGGTCTTTGTTGCTGCATGCGGGCTTTTTCTAGTTGCAGAAAGAGGGAGTCACTTTGTTGAGGCTCCTGGGCTTCTCACTTCGGTGGTTCCTCTTGCTGTGGAGAACAGGCTGTGGGCACACGGCTTCAGTAACTGCGGCCGGCGGGCTCCAGCGTGCAGGCTCGTAGTTGGGTGTGGGGCGTGGGCTTCGTTGCCCCACAGTATGTGGTGTCTTCCCAGACCAGGGGTCGCATGTGCGTCCCCTGCATTAGCAGCAGATTCTTATCCACTGTACCACCAGGGAAGTCCAGAAATCCTTCATTTTTCATGAAAGAAAAACAACTAAGGTTGAAGTTTTCTGTGGTTTCATAACAGGCACCATTATATTAATATATGAAGCATGAAAACAATTATAGTCAGTGTACGTATCCCAAACCAACAGATCCCCAAATTTTCATGGATATTTGTTCTTTTTCATGGATATTGTTCTTTTCTCCTGTGTTACAAAGCTAATAAAAAGTAGATTAAGGTAAACAGCTAATTTTTACCATAATTTTTAGCAGTGCAGAGAATAATATGGTTGGCAAAAATTTTGAGTGCTCTCTAGATGCATGAATGTGTGAAAGCTCTTAAACATAAGTATCATGGTGTTTGAGAGTTTATAAATTTTAGGTTAATTTTTTGTAGGTAGGATAGACTATTAGGGATTGTTTTTTCATTCTGAATTTCTCTGCAATTCTAAATTTGTACTGGGGCAAGAATAGATTTACAAGCTATTCTATAAACCTCATTGTACTTTGTAATAAGTATACATTAAAATGTCCCAATAAACTATAAATTTCTGTTCACTGAAATTCTAGAATTTTTTGAAGCCAGGCTTTATGTCCCAATAATCATTCTTCTTATCTTCAGGGAATTCAACAGAATACTTTCCACTTTTACACTGAGGGATGCACTTGAGATTGGAGTTCTTGATTCTAATCGAGAGTGAGAGGTAAATTCATACAAAAAAAATTAGGTGGAAGAAACTTTGTTTTGAAACATACTGCTTTTTATTTCCCATGAAGTGAGAGCTGGTCCTAACAACATTGAGTTGTTGCTCAAGAGAAGTGCTCAACTTGATCTGCAGAACTAATGAGAAAGAGCAAATCCTTTTTATTCACAGGTAAATGAACTACTAGTGAGGTTTAAGGAAACATCTGGAACAAACTGACAGAAATCTCTCATGCTACATTGTAGCACATTTAAATATAAAGACATGAATTTGACACTTTTCTCTCCATATATAACTGCCTTTTCCCACTGTTGGTATGAATCCATTTTCTTTTTTTAGAGGTTAAGTTCTTCCCTCTAGAAAGTACTAAAATTCTCTTGGGATATCCATAAATAAGCAAAAGAAAATTAATTTTTTAATTTCAAGGGATTTTGCATATATATAACTTTTCTGCTTGTTATCACCTCCATCCTTGTAACTGGGCAGCTTGACAAAAGTGAAAATTAAACTTTCTTAAAAAAGCATAGAAATACCAGCCACTTATTAAACATTTTCCTTTTTATATGTCCCAAGGGACCATGCAGGCTCACAGAGTCTGCTAATCCAGACCATATAGGATCCGTTTTTTTTTTTTTTTTCCCCTATCTGAACCTGATGGCAGTGCCTGGGGGTGCAAATAAATAAAAACAGTTCCTGGCTTTTGAAGGGTTAATGTTAGAGTTCAACTCTGTATTTGATCATTTGCTTTTAGCAGTTCTAGTCACTGACTAACCAAATATCATCACATGGTGGTGATGATAGAGCCAAGAAACCAAACAGAAAATATTAAAAAAGAAAATTATCAGTTGGTATTAACAGTACTGGGTATATCCAACTTTCCTTCCAAAGAACAGTATTAGAATGAACCTGATATGTTCACACTGCTGTGTTTAAAATGAATGATCAACAAGGACCGACTGTGTAGCACAGGGAACTCTGCTCAATATTCTGTAATAATCCAAATGGGAAAAGAACTTGAAAAAGAATAGATACATGTATATGTATAACTGAATCACTTTGCTATATGCCTGTTAATCAACTATACTCCCATATAAAATAAACATTTTTTAAAAAGATCCCTAAAAAGAATGAACTTGAGGCCCTTTTCATACACGTGGACACCCCAATTGGACAGAAAGTCCCGCTTATGCAGAAAAGATTCTGAAGATAATCCTTTGAATGTTGTACCTCTGTGTCGCCAAACACCAAACCTAGATTGAGAGCTCACAGCTTGATTACTCTTTGCATAGATGTGAATGTTGGGGCTGCTGAACTGGAAGCCCAAGTTGGAGTGTTCAGTCCTAATGAATGCTCACTTGTTTAGACAGAGATTATTTTTCAGGAAAATGCCAGGTTAAATTTATACGATCGTGGAAGTGAGGCAAGGGTGTCAGCTTGGGCCACTGAAAGGCATTCAGGAGGAGCAGGGAGCACAAAGCCTGGTTCATATGGCCCTGCTGGGATTTTGCTGCTATTTTGAGGTCATGAGCAAGGCAGAGAAATTACTCAACGAAGTGTGGGGCATTATTGAGACAACCAGAAAACCTTCGGAGACAGCGTGAGAGATTGAAACTTCATAGAGGGGATTCACCGCTCTGCACTGCTGGGACAGCAAGAACATCGGAGCTGTAGAAGCCTAACCAGGAGTCCTGGGAGAAATTACAAAGGGAAGGGATGCTCAAGTCTGAGAAGCACCAGGCCACTGTGTAGACGAGGCCTCCTGCAGCGACCACCATTTAGATAACAAACATCACAGTCCTCTCACATAGATTTACTGAATAGAAGCAGAAAAAAAAATAGAGTGTAGTCGAATATGGCAAAAATAGTCTATATATTAAAATAAATGAATTGCAGTTTTAGCTAGTCTTGGGATCAGAAAATTTAAGCCTTGTGTGTCTCATTTGCCTTATAAGAAATTAATGTAGAAGTAGATGAGAATGCAATTTCAAACTATAAATACAGTATCATCATTAACATCATGACTATTCTGTGAATCTGAGAGAGTAGAATCTTTGCTAGTCTTCAGGCTTATTCCACAGTATGATTTATTATTAAATCTTTATATCAAGTGGCAAGATGTGATCTTGAATTAGGCCCTGAATGGAAACACCTTTATACCATGAAAAGCTTGGCTTACTGAGCATCAGTCCAAAAGATGAGAGTCAAAAAGATGCTCTAGGCACTGAGATAAACAGGCAGAGCTGAGGAAATTCCTGCCTGGTGCATGTTATTGTTGGACATGGTAGACAAATCATGACTCTAGCCTGAAGCTTTGAAGTGAAACAGTAGGGTCCAAAGCAGCAGGACTGATCTTTGGCTCCTGGCAATAACAGAGTAGTTAGTTGAAGACAAACTCTCCAGCGAGCACATCTAGAAACCCTCAGTTCAGTTGCTTAGTCATCTCCTACTCTTTGCAACCCCATGGACTGAAGCATTTCAGGCTTCCCTGTCCATCACCAACTCCCAGAGCTTGCTCAAACTCATGTCCATTGAGTCAGTGATGCCATCCAACCATCTCATCCTCTGTTGTCCCCTTCTTCCTGCCTTCAATCTTTCCCAGCATCAGGGTCTTTTTTAATGAGTCAGCTTTTCACATCAGGTGACAAAAGAATTGGAGCTTCAGCTTCAGCATCAGTTCTTCCAATGAGTATTCAGGACTTATTTCCTTTAGGATTGAAAGGTTTGCTCTCCTTGCTGTCCAAGTGACTCTCAAGAGTCTTCTCCAACAAAAGCATCAGCTCTCTGGTACTCAGCTTTCGTTATGGTCCAACTCTCACATCCATACATGACTACTGGAAAAACCATAGCCTTAACTAGATGGACCTTCATTGGCAAAGTAATATCTCTGCTTTTTAATATGCTGTTTAGGTTTGTCATAGCTTTTCTTCCAAGGAGCAAGTGTCTTTTAAGCATCTTTTTAAACCTAGACAAAGGAAACAAGCATTGTTTTTTTTTCTTTCAGAATATAAATACTTTAATCATTCAAATAGCAAGCTCAATATGTTTCAAATTCTTTATTATACATCATGGTTGCACAATTTGAGACTGGTTAAATACTGTTGGCTTTCAATTTTTCTTTGAATGTTTTCCAGATTACTACATGCAAATGACCATGAAAATATTTGGCATTTAAAAAATTTGAAGCTCTGAACAGACATGAAGGAAAACATCATTCACGGATATCCACATTTACAACTGGTGCTCCAGCACATAGTACATGGAACGTTTTGCCAGTTAAAAAGTTGGTTACTCACCATTTTTCAAAGAGCCACCGTAGTAAAATAGGCTTAAAGAAATGTAATTTGGGTTACTTAGCTTACTCTTAAAGTAAGGTTAACTGACAAGACTCAGGCACTGGTTTTAAGAGGTTAGATTACCCACCAAGGCAATCAGAAATAGAAGCACCAAGGTCCCTGGGAGAAGGGAAGTGCCCTGAGGGGTGTACCTTAACCCTCAAAACATTAGTGCATTTGTAAGTGACACCAAACCAAGTTGCTTAGAAATCAATCAGCTGCTGCCAAGAGGCTAGAAAACTGAGTAGAGCTTTGAGCTATCTCACCAGGGTGCAGAGATGAAAATGAGGATTTCAGAGTCCACCATGAGTAGGAAAACTGGAAACACCCACACTTCCAGTAAGGATGTTAAAAGGGACTACACCCAGGAGTAAAGGTATTTGGAAAAATATCAGCACTCATAAAGACTGAAACCCACCTTTGAAATGATTAAAGCCCATATTGGATTAAAATGATCTGCCAATGGTGAAATGGTGAAAAGTCCCTCACTTGTGTCCGACTCTTTGCGACCCCATGGACTGTAGCCTACCAGGCTCTTCCTCCATGGGATTTTCCAGGCAAGAATACTGGAGTGGAAAAAAAAAAAAAATACTGGAGTGGGTTGCCATTTCCTTCTCCAGGAGATCTTCCCAACCCAGGGATTGAACCCAGGTCTCCCACATTGCAGGCTTTACCGCTTTACCACCTGAGCCACCAGGGAAGTCGATCTGCCAGTACTATTGTCTATCTCCATGCGCTCTCCTCCAAAAAATAAAATAGATCTTCTCTGAAAGAATATAACATCAACCAGAGACTCAAATTATCTCTGGGATTCATCATCACATTCGTTCATTTTATTGTGCAAGAAAATATAAATGGCTAAAAACACACAGGGACTTTGCTGGTCGCTCAGTGGTAAAGAATCCGCCTGCCAAAGCAGGAGATGCAGGTTCAATCCCTGGGTCAGGATGATCCCCTGGTGGAGGAAATGGCAACCCACTCCAGTATTCTTGCCTGTAAAGTTCCATGGACAGAAGAGACTGGTTGGTTACAGTCTATGGGGTCACAAAAGAGTCAGCTGTGACTTAGTGACTAAACAATAACAAAAAACAGACAAGAAAAATATATTGGAAATCAATAGGTAATTCAATTATTGGAGTTTTCCAACACAGATTTTAAAATGACTTTAAGTAGTATTTCAACAAAGTAAATATGAGTATTTCATCAAAAACTGAAATTTATACAAAGTAAAATAGAATTCAAGTACTGAAAAATAATTTTATAGCTGAGTTTAAAGAATGAAATATCTTAGGATTAGTGAACAGAAAGATAAATTATGAGAAAACATACAGATGAGGAGCAAAAAGAAGATACAAAGCACTGAAAAGTTCTGAAATACAGACTCTTAACAGTAGTCTCTAAAACAGACAACAAAATGGGACAAAAGCAATATTTGAAAAGATACTGAGAATTCTCTGAAACAGATGCAAGATACCAAGCTACAGATTGAAAAAGCTCTATTAACCTCAAGTAGAATAAATACAAAGACAGTGCACTTCAGCATATCCTAGTAAACTTGTTAAATACCAAAGACTAAGAGAAAATATTAAGGGAAGCCAAAAGAAAAAAAAAATTACCTTTGCAGAAGAAACAACAAGCTGGGTTCTCCACAAAAATGGTAAAAACCAGGACTTCCTGATGGTCCAGTAATGGATACTCCATGTTTTCACTGCAGGGAATGCAGTTTCCACCCCTGCCTGGGAAACTAAGATCCCACAAGTCACGTGGAATGGCCAAAAAATAAATGAAAAAAAAAAAAAAAAAAGAAATGGTAAAAGCCAGAAACAATGTAATAACACCTTTTAAAGTCCTAAAAGAAGTAGATGCCAATCTAGACTAATATATTCAATGAAGAGGTCTTTCAAAAATGAAGCAAAATAAATATATTTGCAAATAAAGAGAATTTTGCCATTACCACTAGACTCACATTAAAAGAAACATCTAAAGTGAGTTTTCAGAGAGAGGTGAGAGGATGGAACTACAAAAGGAATCAAAGAGTAATGAAAACGCTAAATCCATGGGTAAATCTAAATAGTTTGTTACAACATTTAAGAATAATGCTTTATGTGCTTAAAATTGGAAGAATGGAAATATGTGATAATTATAGCACAGAAGACAGGAACATGAATAATAGAATCACAGGGTTATAAGAGTCTTGAACTATCTGGGAATGGGAACTGACAAAAGTTAAGAAGTCAGAGATGTCTGTTATAATCTCTAATAACTAAAATAATATATAGCTAGCAAGCTAACACAGGAGGGATAATGATAAATGATAAAAATAGTTGAGGGATAGAAACGAAGGCAAAAAAGGGAAGAAAAGGTAACATGAAACAAGTGAGCCAAATAGAAACAAAAAGATAAGGTGTTCAACTCAAACCCAAATACACATATTATATAATACATTAAATATAAATAGAATTCAATAAAAAGTCAAGGATTATCAGACTAGATTAAAACATAAAAATGACATTCAAGAAATACAACTTATATATGAAAAAATGAATGAAAATAAATGGATGAAAAGATATGCATGCAAATTTTAACCAAAAATAGAGAGGGGTTAGTGTAGCTATACTTGCATCAGATAAGCTTATCTGCTGAAGCTTCTTTACTTTTAGTAAAGAGATGGAGAGGGACACCTCCTAATGATAAAAGGATCAGTAGATCAGGAAGTTGTTTATTTTTTTGTTTGTATGCATCTACTAAGATAGTCTCAGCTTCAAAATATATAAAACCAACTTGACAGGATAAATGAAAAAGTAGACAAATCTATAGTTATGGTGGGAGAATGTAACACACCTCTCTCAGTAACTAATAGAACAAATGTACAAAATAAACCCTTAGTCACAGGATATCTGAGTAATGAAATTTTCAAATTTGACCAAATAATATATGGTCATAGTTTTAGATGTGATAATGGAATGTTGATTGTATTGTATTTTTAAAAATGCATTTGTCAGTAAGAGAAACATACTGAAATATTTAAAAGTGAAAAAAGAAAAAGGTGCGAGGACCATAATCTTAGAAAAGTGAGGGGAACAGAAACTGGACAGGAAAAGTAAATGGAAGCACAAATAGAAAAGTTGTCTGGTCTGAACTCTGTCCACAATATTGGAGCAACACTGGAAAAGAATAGGTCACACAAATAATTTCAAAATATAATTTTTACAACTTAGGTGGCTTATCATTATGCTCCAAAAAATAAAATTTATTGAAGTATAATTGATTTACAATGTTGTGTTAAATACTAGTGTACAGAAAAGTGACTCAGTTCTATATATATATGTATGTACATACGCTCAGTCTCTAAGGCATATCTGACTCTCTGCGACCCCATGGATTGCAGGACGCCAGGCTTCCCTGTCCTTCACCATCTTTTTGAGTTTGCTCAAACTCATGTCTACTGAGTCAGTGATGTCATCCAACCATCTGATCCTCTGTTGCCCCCTTCTCTTCCTGTCCTTAATTTTCCCCAGCATCAGGGTATATTTATGGGTATTTGGTGACTCAGGAGTAAAGACTGCACCTGTCAGTGCAGAAGACTTGGGTTCAATCCCTGGGTCGAGAAAGACCATCTGGAAGACGGCACGGCAACCTGATCTAGTATTCTTGCCTGGGAGATCCCATGTAGCCTTGAGGGCTACAGTCCATGGTGTCACAAAGAGTCAGACACAACTTAGAGACTAAACAACAACAAAATCTATCTAACGATATACATTCTTTGTAATGTTCTGTTCTATTATGGTTTATCACAGGATATTGAATTTAGTTCCATGTGTTATACAGTAGGACTAAGTTGTTTATCCTTTCTATATGTAGTAGTTTGCATCTGCGAATCCAAAACTACTGATTTATCCCTCCCCCTTCCACACCCCACCCCACTGGCAACCACAGTCTGTTCTCTATGCTGTGAGTCTGTTTCTGTTTCATAGGTAAGCTCATCTGTGTCATGTTTTAGATTCCACATACAAGTGATATTTTATGGTATTTGTTTTTCTCTTTCTGATTTACTTCACTTAGTGTGATAATCTCTAGGTATATCTATGTTACTGCAAACAGCATTATTTCATTCTTTTTTATGGCTGAGTAATATTCCATATATATATACATATATATGTGTATATATATAAATATAGACACACCACATCTTCTCTATCCATTCATCTGTTTATGGACATAAGTTGTTTCCATGTCTTCAATATTATGAACAGTGCTGCTATGAAAACAGGGGTGCAGGTATCTTTTTGCATTGTAGTCTTGTCTGTATATATGCCTAGCAGTGGGATTGCTGGATCATATGGTAGCTCTGCTTTAAGTTTTTTTGAGGAACCTCCGTACTGTTCTCCATAGTGGTTGTACCAATTTATATTCCTGCCAACAGTGTAAAGAGGGTTCCCCTTTCTCCACACCCTGTTTGCCTCAAAAAATTTCTAAGTGTGACAATGATGTGAAATATTTAAAAAGCATTCTTACCAATATAACTCAATGATTTAGCAGAATTTTATGTATATATGCTAACTGGATAATACTTTGTTTTAAATCTGTAAAAAGGAGTCTCTCATCTCTTCTGTCACAGTGTGCTGTTTATTTGACATTTTGCAACAATTTCACTTTTTCAGTGAAATTGTTTCAACAAAATGCATGAATAGAAATGCTACAATAAATACCAGATTCTTCCAAAGAAGAATATAGAAGTCCTAATGGATGCACTCGTCTCACACACTAGTAAAGTAATGCTCAAAATTCTCCAAGCCAGGCTTCAACAGTATGTGAACTATGAACTTCCAGATGTTCAAGCTGGTTTTAGAAAATGCAGAGATCAAATTGCCAACATCCGCTGGATCATCGAAAAAGAAAGAGAGTTCCAAAAAAACATCTATTTCTGCTTTATTGACTATGTCAAAGCCTTTGACTGTGTGGATCACCACAAACTGTGGAAAATTCTTCAAGTGATGGGAGTACCAGAGCACCTGACCTGTTTCTTGAGGAACCTGTATGCAGGTCAGGAATCAACAGTTAGAACTGTACATGAAACAGCAGACTGGTTCCAAATCAGGAAAGGAGTATGTCAAGGCTGTATATTGTCACCCTGCTTATTTAACTTATATGCAGTGTACATCATGAGAAATGCTGGGCTGGATGAAGCCCAAGCTGAAATCAAGATTCCCAGGAGAAATATCAATAACCTCAGATATGCAGATGACACCACCCTTATGGTAGAAAGTGAAGAGGAACTAAAAAGCCTCTTGATGAAAGTGAAAGAGGAGAATGAAAAAGTTGGCTTAAAGCTCAACATTCAGAAAACTAAGATCATGGCATCTGGTCCCATCACTTTATGGGAAATAGATGGGGAAACAGTGGAAACAGTGGCAGACTTCACTTTTGGGGGGCTCCAAAATCACTGTAGATGGTGACTGCAGCCATGAAATTAAAAGACACTTACTCCTTGGAAGAAAAGTTATGACCAATCTAGACAGCATATTAAAAATCAGAGACATTACTTTGCCAACAAAATCTATCTAGTCAAAGCTATGGTTTTTCCAGTAATCATGTAAGGATGTGAGAGTTGGACTATAAAGAAAGCTGAGCACCAAAGAATTGATGCTTTTGAACTGTGGTGTTGGAGAAGACTCTTGAGAGTCCTTTGGACTGCAAGGAGATCCAACCAGTCCATCCTAAAAGAAATTAGTCCTGAATATTCATTGGAAGGACTGATGTTGAAGCTGAAACTCCAATACTTTGGCCATCTGATGCGAAGAACTGACTCATTAGAGAAGACTCTGATGGTGGGAAAGATTGAAGGTGAGAGGAGAATGGCATGACAGAGGATGAGATGGTTAGATGGCATCACCTACTCAATTGGCGTGAGTTTGAGTAAAGTCTAGGAGTTGGTGATGGGCAGGGAGGCCTGGTGTGCTGCAGTCCATTGGGTCACAAAGAGTAGGACACGACTGAGCAACTGAACTGAACTGAACTGAATGGATCCACTTCTTTTTTACCCTAGTTAAATTATGATTTACTCATAAAGTCAATTTTCTTTTTAGTTAAATCTTCCTAGAAATACTAGCTAATATATTCTATTTCTTTTAAAAAATAGATAAATCACAGAAAATAGTATCATAAAGGACACATGAATCTTTAAATGTTATCATCAAATGCTTTAAAGAGCTTTTAATTGGATTGTATTTTCAAATTAATAGTTTAAGCTAATCATTTTCTAATTACTGCAAAAACAGAAGATCTGGAAATTCTGTGGGCAAGCTTATTTTAAAATTATGTAAAACTGTCTAATAGCTCTCATTAAGCTTCCTTTTACTTTAGTAAACTCATTTCTTTACAGCTTAAGAAGGATTTCAGTTAAACTTTAAAATACATTTTAGAGGAGTTCATGTAATTTAACAATATTTAAATTTTTCCTTAATTTTTCTCTTGATATATAAAAAATCAGCAATAGTTTTCAACATAGTATCAAGCATGAAAACAAGCTCAAATAATTTCCTTTGGATAGTCAACTTACTTCTTTTTTGAAGGATAAGATACACAAACTCTTCTAGTATCTTTGTGCATTTTACAAAATCATCTATCATTTAAGAAATTACTCTTAATTTTATGAATAGAACTAACAGCATATGTTGATTTATTGAGTTTCTCACCACAATTCTTAGCAATGAATTGTCAAGGAATAATTAGTTACTAAAGTGCTTGATTCTACTTTTAAAAGCTGCTGTAAACCATGTAGATAAACAGAGTTGCAACTTTAACCTGTTGCTTAAATGACAACTTTGGCAAAGGTAATATTAATACTTTCCCTGTTAACTAATTGTAAGTGTTTCAGACATTGATAGCTCTTTTATATTTTAAGTCATTTCTTATATTACTTTTTCTTTCTAAAACTGTTGTATGTCCTCATTGTTACAAGTAGACTTGTTCATTTCACTGCTATTAATTAGACAGCTGATTGCCGTCTTTCACCAACTTATTGGTTATTCTTGTTGTTCAGTTTCTCAGTTCTGTCTGACTCTCTGTGACCCCATGGACTGCAGCACGCTAGGCTTCTCTGTCCTTCACTATCTCCTGGAGTTTACTCAAGTTCAGGTCCAGTGAGTTAATGATGCCATCCTACCATCTCATCCTCTGTTGCCACCTTTCCTCCTGCCCTCAATATTTCATTAATGGAAGACAATACATTATTTCATTTAGATTTGTTTTCCTTCCTCACACTGAGAAGCCTGTCATACAGGCTGTAAGATCACCTTTTCTCCAACATTGGATGCCGTATTCCATCTCTGATTATTTGTACTATTCGATGAGCCTTCTGGTTAGAAGACTTTTTAAAACTTTCAATGGCAGTATTTATAGTTTTAAAACTTTATAGTCTTACAAAGATGATAACTCCTTTTTGCCAACTTTATTAATATATTTATTGTGAAATGTCCAGTTCACATAGGCAGGTTCATTTCTTCAGTTAAAAAAAAAACACTAACACATTTGCTGGGCTGAGAGCTGGTTTATTCCGATATGGACAGAAAGTGAAAGTGAAAGTCGCTCCATCACGTATGACTCTTTGTGACCCCATGGACTAGAGTCCATGGAATTCTCCAGGCAAGAATACTGGAGTGAGTAGCCTTTCTCTTCTCCAGGGGATCTTCCCAACCCAGGGATCGGACCCAGGTCTCCCACATTGCAGGTGGATTCTTTACCAGCTGAGGCACCAGGGAGGCCCAGAGGAGTTGTTAAATATTGAAATATTTCCATTCCAGTTGGTAAATAACCTCCTTTCCGGGTCTCAGAGATTTTAAAGCAATGTGTATAGATATACTTTGTGTTTATGTGTAAAACAGCAATAGAGTCTAGGCTCAGATGTTTTTGGACAGGTATTATGTTTTCTTTTTTTCTTATCCAGATGACTATCTGGGAAAATATATGAACATTCATAGGAATGTGGGATAATTTTTTGTAGTGCTGGATTATCTGGTCTCACATTAATATCAACCGTGTTTCTTAGGCATTGGGACAGTCAAAAGTGTGCCTAGACGTTTCCAAAACTTTCTGTGAGAAGCAACTGTTCCTGTTGAGAAACCTTGGATTAACTTTTATTATATGTTGTTGTTCAGTCACTCATTTGTGTCCGAATCTTTGTGAACCTATGGACTACAGCACACCAGCCTCCCTTGGCCTCCACAATCTCCTGGAGTTTGTTCAAACTCATGTCCATTGAGTCGGTGATGCTATCCAACCATCTCTTCCTCTGCCCCTCATACAAGAAGGGAATCTTTTTGCCAACGCTGGGTGCCTTATTCTGACTGTTATCATTTGTGCTACTTCATGATCCTTCTGATTAGTAGATTTTTAAAAACTTCAGTGGCAATATTAACTGTTTTCAATACTAGTATATCTCCCTGCTTTGGCCCATAAAGAAACTTGAGTCAAAACACTGAGCTTTAGTTGTTCTCTTTGAAAAGCCATAATAGAATGATCTGTTTTATTTCCGTATCAACTGAGAACACGGGGCAAATGAGACCAAAACTGCAGGGAAGAGGATTTAGCAATAAGGAAATTATTTGAAATAAGAAACATCCTGAGCACATGTGATTTTCCCATAAGCTTAACAATAATGAAATAATTGCAGTTTAGTGAAGAATTGCTTTGTGCCGGGCTCTGTGATTATTGCTTTACATTTTAAAATTATATTTGATACTCTCAACAGCCTAGTCAGGAATGGGTATTGCTATCTATCCTTGGTGGCTCAGACAGTAAAGAATCTGCTTGCAGTGCAGGAGACCTGGTTCTATCCCTGGGTCGGGAAGATCCCCTGGAGGAGGGCAAGGCAACCCGCTCCAGTACTCTTGCCTGGAGAATTCCACGGACAGAGGAGCCTGGCGGGCTACAGTCCATGGGGTTGCAAAGAGTTGGACACGACTGAGTGGCTAACACGTTTACTTAGAGGAAAGGTATATTCTCAGGAAAACTGCCAGCAGTGTGCTCTTAGCCTCATGACTGGTTTCCAAGCAGGCAGGCTCTCTGAGGATGGGGGTTTGGATCTGATTGTTGCTTCCCAGGGCGTATAAAATGTGAGTGGTTGAGAGTACAGCCAATGTTATCTATTGTGGTTTTCTGAGCCATTATATCCTAGGACCTTGATTTTTGTTTTTAAAGATTTTATGTGTATTTTCTGTTTTATAAGAGTCTCTTCCCCTCAATCTCCAAAACTGAGCTATTAACTTGAGCCAACCATTTATTATCTTTTAGCATTTTGTCATGCCACTCCTTGAATTCTTGGACTGATTACCAGAGTTTTGTTTTTATATAGGAGTAATTAAGCTCTTTCAGTATCTGATTATTTCTGTAAATAGATACAAATTGCTATTTGGAGATAAATGATTTCTAGCAGAAACTTGGAGCATCAATGTATCAGATAGAAAGAAGCCATTTAGTCTAAATATTTGTTGGAGAAAACAATGTCTTTGTTAATCTCTGTCATTTGGAAGTGGAATATTGATTCTTGCTTGAGATTCTGATCTGTTGATATGTTATTGATGGTGATATTTGGACTCAGCAGTGAGATGAGGCAAAAAGAGAAGGCTATTTGGACTTCAGGCAAATGTATTATAATTGTGTGATGACATTAAAAAATAACTACAGAAGTACTGTTACTGCCTCAGTAAAGGAAGTTTTGGTGAGGATAGCCAGGCCCACATTAAATGGTATAGAAATATGAAGCAGTTTTTAGCTTACCTCTAACTTTACCTCCCCTACGACAGTAGAAGTGCATGCTGAAGTGTGTCCAACTCTGTGACCCCATGGACTGTAGCCTGCCAGCTTCCTCTGTTCACAGAATTTTCAGACAAGAATGCTGGAGTAAGTTGCCATTTACTTCTTCAGGAAATCTTCCCAACACAGGGATCAAACACATGTCTCTTTTGTCTCCTGCTCTGGCAGGTGGATTCTTTACCACCAGCTCCATCTGTGACAGGAGGTGTTCATACAAATTTAGTCATTTTATTATTTCTTACCAGTATTCTCAGGAAAACAGAAGTTAATGAAAAGAGGAAGTGCAGGCGTTACATGTATTCACAGATTTGTTTTCTGAACTGCTGGAAAATATTAAGAGGTTGTGTCATCATCGTGTCTTCTGGTGATGAAATCTCTTACTCTAAACCCAGTTCAGACTAATATTTAATGAATAAAGACAAGATGGTCAGGATGTGGGTTTCAAAGGTAATGTAATTCCGGAGGTCAGAGTCTGCCTCTGAGGGGTAGGGAGCTGTCAGGAACCCTGAGAAGAATTAGTCGAAATACACATGTGTGCAAGACTAGAGAGTGTTCTGTATAGTAACGAGTGTTCCAAGAATTGGGAACATGTATACAAAAGCTGTGTGTGGAGTGTGTGGCACAGTCTGACCATGGAGATAAGTAACCCAGGACGGTAGATGGGTAATGTTGGCACCATCTTGTGACCTCTTTTGGGATCTGGTCTCAAAAAATACCACTTTGGTTCCCAGCATGCATGAGTGCTTAGTCATGTCCAATTCTTTTGTGACCTCATGGATTGTAGCCCACCAGGCTCCTCTGTCCATGGAATTTTCCAGGCAAGAATACTGGAGTGGGTTGCCATTTCCTTCTCCAGGGGATCCTCCCAACCCAGGGATCGAACCCATGCATCCTGCATTGGCAGGCAGATTCTTTACCAACTCTGCCACTTGGGAAGTTTCCCAGACTGTGCCCTAAATTATTTGACCACAACAATAAAGAATCTGCCTGCAATGCAGGAGAATCAGATTCGATCCCTGGGTCGGGATCCCCTGGAGGAGGAAATGGCAACCCACTCCAGTATTCTTACCTGGGAAATCCCATGGACAGAGGAGCCTGGCAGGCTTCAGTCCATGGGGTCACAAAGAGTCAGAGATGACTGAATGACTAACACACATACTTCATTTGATAATATAAGGCTGACAAATCCAACTTGATTATATATTTTCAACTACAGGGGCAAATTAGGTGCTAAGACTGAGACTTTATACCATGAGTGGAGATATGCAACCTAGTTTTAAATATCTGGGGGGTATTTTGGTAGAAAACAGAGTAAGCAAAAGCTTTTATGTTTAGATACAAGCTGTCCCTCAATATTCTCAGGGCACTGGCTCGAGGACCCCTGTGGATACCCAGCTCTGGGGATGCTCAAGTCTCTTCTATGAAATGGCCTTTCCTAGTTGGTCCTCTGCGTCTCCCACGGGTCCTGCACCCACAAAACGGTGGGCTAGTGGGCTGACTACTCATCCTTAGACAGTGCAATTCCATGGAAGAAGGAGAGAGGGAAATAGAAAATGAAGCAGAGGAGTGGAGAGGGCGAGTCATTTGTAGAGATGTGGATGGACCAGGAAGCCAGGAAGTGCTTTTCGGAGCTGGTCACGTTTGCTACCGAGAGCAACCTACTACTTTACTTCGCAGGGGCATTTTCTGAGAGGCTACATGAACAGCTGTTGTTTAGAAAAGAGTTTATCTGATAAGCCCCACTTCCCACTGGTCAGAGATTTACCCCATAGGGTACTAAGCCTCCCCAGAGTGTTAACTCCACACACACCTCCAGGGTGTACACACTTAATCATTTTTTTGTTTTGGAGTATAATTACTTCACAATGTTACATTAGTTTCTGCTGATACAATGAAGTGAATCAGCCATATGTATACGTATATCCTCTCCCTCCTCCTTGCCCCCATCCCACCCATCAAAGTGCTCCCTGCACTGTAAAGCAGCCTCCCACTTGCTGTCTGTTTTATGCATGGTAGTGTATACATGTCAATCTAATCTCACAGTGTGTACCCCCCACCCCCATGTCTACATGTCCATTCTCTACGTCTCCATTTTTATTCCTGTCAGGCAGAGAGTTTCATCTGTCCTATTTTTCTAGATTCCACATATATGTGTTACATACAACATTTGTTTTCCTCTTTCTGACTGATTTCACTCTGTATGACAGATTTTGGGTCCATCCACATCTCTACAAATGACCCAGTTTCACTCCTTTTAGTGGCTGAGTAATATTCCTTTGTATATATGTACCACATCTTTATCCATTCAGCTGTTGATGGGCATTTTGGTTGCTTCCATGTCCTGGCCATTGTACACACCTGACCTTTAAGAGAGCCCCTGGCTTCTCAGGATTCAGCAGCAATGGCGAAGATGGAGAGAAGGGAAGAGGCATGCTGCTGCTGCTGCTACTGCTAGGTCGCTTCAGTCATATCCGACTCTGCAACCCCATAGACGGCAGCTCACCAGGCTCCGCTGTCCCTGGGATTCTCCAGGCAAGAGTCCTGGAGTGGGTTGCCATTGCCTTCTCCAGGAAGAGGCATGGGCTGTGGGCATAAGGCAATGCTTTTGGGCCTGTGGCAGGGATCCTCAAGCAATGCAAGTGGCCACGAGGCCTGGAGGTAGGTGCTGCCCAGAGGACCAGAGGTAGCAATGAATCCCGATGACTTGTGCTGGGCAGTCCCGCCCTTGAATATCTGGCCTTCAACATGAATCAAGATAAAATTCAGTTAACCCTCTGTATCCAGAGAGACCCATAATGAGAGAGGCTCTCTTCGGTCCCACTACAGGCAACAGGACACACAGCAGCTGGTCCTCAATCTTCTACTGAGGAGATGAGAACTCAGTTTTTTTTAGTACGCATTTAAGATAGATGATGGAAAATAGCTGAAAACATAAGCTGGTATAATGTTAAGGACGAGTGTTAGCTCAGGTAAGAGCAAGTCCAGAAGTTGGTGGATTTAGCAGCTGAATCATGTTCAAGCCCTCTGCTTTCAAATAGGTTACCATCTGCACAGATTCCTTCCTTCCTTTTAATTTTTTTTTTTTGAGAAATAGTCATATGTTCCAACATCACAAAATTTTCCCATTTCCCTTTGTACAGCAGCCTCATCACTCCAAGAAACAAAATTCAAATGTTTTGTCAGCTGTGTCACAACTTCATAAGAAAAGTTGCAAGTTTCTCAGCTAGAAAAATTAGTTGGGTTCTCATTTCCTTCTTCCTTATATTTTCCACTCAAGTAAATTCACATCCTGCATTCCTTTATTCACCATATCTCCTCTTCCTATAGCAAATTTTGTACATGTAAGACTCTTTGTTTGCAAACAGTGGTAAAAATGTGGCTAACTTATGCAAAAATTGAATTTATTAAAACTTTATCTATGCTGGTAGAATCTACAGGAATCAACTCAGGAAAAAAACATGACAGGTAAATCACAGCCAAAATTCTGCCATTGAATGGTCTACCTAGGATATCACTGCTGGTAGCTTTGTCACCTTATGAAACCTGTCCGCAGCCAAATGGATCCACTGTCCCTGCCAAGCCCCTCCCATGTCTAACTGCTTCACCCTTCCATTGGAGAATGATTTCTCATCATTATGCTTTGTTGAAAATCATGAAAGGTTAATAATACATGTATTTCAAGAGTGGAGACGATTATAATTGAATTGATTTTTTTTAGTCCCTGTTTGTCTCCAAAGACCTGAACTTTCAAACAATGAATCTTAAACATTATCCATTAGCAAACTTAATTATTATGTGAGTTGTTTTCCCATTGGGGTTTCACTATGAACGACTGATGTTGTCTCCCCATTGATTTTACTTCAGTTTTAATAAAATATAATCAGATAATTTAAATTTTCTCCAAAGTATTTGGCATGTTTTCTGGCAACTAAATGAATACATTTATTGAGTGTTCATAGCTTGAAATTTTCTGTTGATAGTGTTTATTGGTTTGCTCTTTTGTAATTAAATCAAATAAGCTAAAATTCCTAGGTACCCAAGCAGAGAGAACATGACTTAAACGTTTATTAGACTGGAGTTGTTATTTTGTGAAACTGTGCTGATGGACACGCTGAACCATGCAAGATGAGATATGAAATGTAATAAACTCCACATATTAGCCACAGAGCAAAGTCTACTTTTATCTAAGTTGTCCAGAGTTTTCAGCACCAGCTGAGGAGGAAAAGGCCTGGGTAACGCTGGCTTATATTACTTGTCCAAGTGGGATTACAGCTAGGAAAAAAAAAAAATGGATTTTTTTCAACCAAAGGGGTTTTTCTCCAAGGAACCTCAAGACTGTGACTACATTTTGCAGATGTTTTCAATGTATTTAGTTAAAGAAAACAGTAGAAGTCAATAAAAAAATTTAATTTTAGAAATGGGATCTACAAGGCATACATGAATAAAATGTTGAACTGACTCTTTAATCCTTAAGATAGCATTTAAGATGCTATGTTGAACTAGGCAAAATGTTTCATAAATACCTATATTGAGACTGAGTAAATGGCTCTCAAAAGGAAGAAACCAGAACACAGAGGGCTATGAAGAGTTCCTTCTATTTATAAAGTTAATTAACAACATCAATGACTAGATTATTTTGTTTTTCATACTGCACAAGAAAACAGTCCCATTCAGGCCCTTTGCTGTAACCACAGACTGGCATAAGATGGGCTGTTCATGGATCTGATTCTGCTAAAATTGCATACGGGAAATTCTATCTACATAAACCTAGAAACATAGTGTCTTTTTTTTTTTCCTAGCCAACAAAAAAGATCAGTGTCTAAAAGAGTAGTATATTGATATCAGATGTCACTTATACAGGAAATATTTATAAGTGGCCTCACTGCACGATCAGTGACCTTGTTTTAGGGCAAACCGGCAGGAAGCTGTCCTCTTTCTACCTGGATGACAGCACTGGATGAGCAAAATGGGGCCAACTGGGAGAGCATCCATCACTCTTTACGAGCACGGCCTTCTGGAAAGGCTGTTTAGCTCCTGGAGATACTTCAAAAGAGCCCTTGGAAGCCTGTGGAATGCAGGTTTCCTCCACGAACTTTAAAAGGCTTCGGGAACTACCTGATTTCTCAGGCCAGAATGGATTCTGTACTTGGCAGAAATGAAACGCGCTGAATCAGATCCATTACAGACTCAACCAGAGTCTGTGGCTCTTGACCTTGTAAAGATCGGGCACTCCCTTTCAAATTCCTGGCACTGTAATCCTAGTTGGGAGGTACAGATTGGGGCTGACCTGTGATTTTCAGGTTTCCTTTTGATCTTCCAGCCCTCCTCATTTGCTGCCTGGCCACATGTGCGTTCCTGTGCATAACTGTCCCTGCACCCTCCCCAGAGAGCCGCCCACCTGCTCTCTGCCAGCCGCCCCTTTGAAGTGATGAGCTTCATTTCACAGGGCGCCCCATCCCTCCCCTGCCCCTCCTCCAACCCCCCCTGTCCTCTTAAACATACACGCGCCCCTCAAACTGGGCTCCTAGTTCAAACCAGAGGTGCTGATGTGGTCTCTTTACATCTTGACTTCCCAGGGAAATGTATACCACGATCTTCAGTGATTTTATAACCGATAAGACTGACACCATTATGCAAACATTACTCAGTGTCCTTATTAAATTGGGCCTCTTTCTGTGGGTAACTAACAATTTCCACATTATAATCCAGCACAGAAATATCTTGGCACTCTCCTTTAAGTTTTATGCCGTAAGAACACAGCTGTGAAGTTCATATGGACTCACTCATAATTTTCAAGTTATTTTAATCATTTATCAAACCATTTAATCATTTATCAAATGGCAAGCAGTGCACCTATTATTCTGAGTCTTTTTAGCACAATGATTAACAACAAACAGTTATTTGATCTATGTATTATTCATTAGCAATTATTTAGAGGCAAAACAAACAAAATCTTGATTTTTCTACTTCTTAGAGGCAACTGGAAAATAAGATCAGCTGCTTCTTCTTTCTTTTTTTTTTTTCTTTTTTAACTGTGCCATGTGACTTGTGGAATCTTGGTTCATCAACCAGGGACTAAACCCAGGCCCACAGCAGTGAAAGCAACAAGTCCTAACCACTAGATGGCCAGGGAATTCCCAAGATCAACTTCTTTAAAAAGAAACATCTTAATTTAATCAGTATCATTACAGAATGCAGAGCCTAGAATAATGCTCATGATCTTCTCATCTTGGAGCTTTCAATATTACATTTTAAAGGATTTTCTGATCCAGGGGATGACGGGATAGAGTTCTGCTTCGTTTTGTTAGCTTAGGATGGGTTTCTTAAGTTCTAGGAGGCTCGAGTTCCTCATCTATAAAGTGAGGGTAATAATTATTCCCTCACAGGTTCAATGAGAATATGCATGTGTGTGCTCAGTCATGTCCAGCTCTTTGAGAACCCGTGGACTGTAGTCCTCCAGGCTCCTCTGTCCATAGGATTCTCCAGCCAGAATACTGGAGTGGGTTACCATGCTCTATTCCAGGGGATCTTCCTGACCCAGGGATTGAACCCATGTCTCTTGTGTCTCCTGTATTGCAGGTGGATTCTTTACCACTGCACCACCTGGGAACTGTGCTGGAGAAGTACTGCCACCTGCCTCACAAGCAGGATGCCTGACACTGTGTATGTGGGACAACTGATGGAACCCACTTCCTTCTCCTGGGGGACTAAGTGGGCGTCTGCAACTCAGGTCTTTTTCTCTAGCTCTTTCAGGTGAGACACATGCTCTTGGTCCCCTCTGCCTTCTTCCGAGTGACTTCTTACTCATTACCAATCTCATTACCTAGTGGCCTCATCTAGCAATTCTGGCTCCTGAGCGGCCGGTTTTTAAAAGGTAGCATGTGCTACCTTCCCAGGGCAAGTCTACGGGCTTCCCAGGTGGTGCTACGGTAAAGAAGCCACTTGCCAATGCAGAAGACCTAAGAGCTGTGGGTTTGATCCCTGGGTTGGGAAGATGCCTTGGAGGAGGGCCTTGAAACCCACTCCAGCATTCTTGCCTGGGGAATCCCACCGACAGAGGAGCCAGGAGGGCTACAGTTAGTTCACAGGGTGCAAAAAGTTGGATACCACTGAAGCGACTTGGCATGCAGGGCAAATTTATAATATTTTTTCCTACCAGCTATTTTAATCAAAGTCATACACACTCATGTTTTGAGTCCCTCAGTTTGACAATGAAAAAGTTTTAAGAAGTGGTTGATGAATTGTTTTAAATGGAAATGTACTGACATTGAAGACTTCATAAACTTCTTTAACTCAGTGTAATTACTTGGTCAAATTTTTATATAGCTAACTTAAACCTGTTTCTATTTTTATTACTGTTTCAAAAAAATATATTTTACAGAATCTTCTTCTATGGGAAGTTTACAACAAAAATTGGTTTATTGATTTTTTTACTCATTGTCATTATAGGACTTTTAGGGGGCATTATTTAATTTTTTAATTTATGAAACTGTTCTAACCCTCAGAAAAATTGAATGAAGAGTAAAACAATGTTCCTATGCTCCATTCATAAATTTATTAAATCTTGCCACAAATGCTCCAGCTCTTTCACAAACTTCTCTTTCCCAAAATCATTGAGAATAGGATGCAGAATCATGGTACTTTACCCCTGAACACTTCAGCATGTCTATCCCAAGAACAAGTAAACTGTACTTCCACAATCAGCTTCTTCATTGTCTTGGGTTCATAGTCAAGAAGGGGAAAAGGATTTGAAGCACACTGGTAGAATTAATTAACACAAAGTCCATATTGAGTTGTCTCAGATTGTCCCCAAACTATCCTTGGTAGTTTTTTGTTTGTTTTTCTTTTTTGATTTAAGGTCCAATCAGCTTCATGCCTTACCAGTGTGCATACTAAGTCGCTTCCATTGTGTCTGACTCTTTTCGACCCTATGGACTGTAGCCTGCCAGGCTCCTCTGTCCATGGGATTCTCCCGGCAAGAATACTGGAGTGGGTTGCCATGCCCTCCTCCAGGGGATCTTCCTGACCCAGGGATTGAAGCTGTGTCTCTTACATCTCCTGCATTGGCAGATGTATTCTTTACCACTAGTGACACCTGAGAAGCCCTTCATGCCTTACATAGGCTCTTAATTCTCCTGTGGGAGCCAAACTGATGCTTTCTCATTGTTATGTTTATATAGGCCATCACTATCAAGAGAAAAAGCACTTTACACTTTGAGACAGGAAAAAGTAACTAGGTCACTCTAAAAGTTTTGATCCTAAAACGCACACACATACAAGGTAAATTTGAAAACTTACCGTAAATCTGTAGTCCCTAGCAAAAGCAAACATATCCTGAAGTTTTACAGTACTAATACTAGAATATATTTCACAATCTTTGTTGGTATGTTAATCATAAGAGAAAGTTGCCATATTTCCAATGAGCAGGCTAATATGAACTTGGTAACCTTGAGAAATTTTGAGTTTTTTCCTCTAAATGCATGTATGATTTTTTATGATAGGTGACCACATGGCTCGCTAAGCAAAGAATAGTGGCAAGATTAAAACTGGCTGAAGTTCCATGGTTTAAAATGGCCAAGTTAAACAGTGGGGGCCAAGTTAAACTGATCTGACTTTCCTTCAGTTCAGCTGCAGGGAGAGTCTGTTTGGCTTCATGAAACAGATTATTCTTTCCTGATCTGTAGTGTAGAAGATGCACCCAAGGTGGCTTTTGACATTTTATTGAATGTAAGAGCCTCTATTTTCACTGCAAATCGGTATTTTCTAGTAAATTGTCAGAAAGAGAAAACCGTCAGAAGAACTTGATGACATGGTAGCTGTGTTGCTCAAACCTAAACATGTCAAAACCAATCCCACTGACGATGTTGTTTGTGTTTGTGCCAGTTACAATGTGGGCCTGTACCTGCCAGTTGGTTTAAGTCTAAAACAAGCTGTTCTTAGGCAATGAGGTCTAACCTGCCAGATGCTAGTGGTTTCTTAAGGAAAACGCATACCTTTGTTGCAGTCTTTTTCTGTGATACTCATACCTTCAGTCTCACTTCTATAAATCTCAGTTGGTCCGAACTTAAGAATTGTTGAGAATGGGTGGGAAATGAATGGAGAGATTGATAAAATAATTTGGGGCCAATTTTCCTGTCTTTAAGTTTCACATTGAGGCATTACCATATGTTTTTACAGAGGTTAAGAGATTGCCATTCTCCTAGCTCAGCTGCTAATCAGCTATTTTATGTTTGATTTTTTTGCACGACAGCTCTTCACCTATAAAATGGGAGCAATGATATTTCCCCTCTCTAGTTGACAAGGGTGCTGTAAGCATCTAAATTAAACTGTGCCTATCCATAGACAAGCCATAGTGGTACTTTAAAAGCTAAAAAAATAAATGTAAGGCATTTCTGTTATTTCTGTAGCTATAGAACAGTATGAAACAATTGTACATTTTCTGTATCTACTCCATCATACTATTTTTACTTTAGTGACTATGGGAATAACACTTAAGGAATGAGTGTGAGCTTCTGCCTTTGAGATGATATAATATGGTGACTCTTTCAAGTCATTGTATATTTAAAAACTGGAAAATGTCCAAGGACTTGCTGTCTTTCTTCCCTTAGCAAATAAGTTATAATGAATATCAATCTGTGTTGACAATGGGCTTTTAATATAAAAGGACTGCTGGAAGCACACATCTCTGGGTCAGCAGCCACTAGCCTGCCGGTGAGCAGACTAGAGATCAGCTTGGAGCCTAGGTGGGCTCCCCTGGTTCCGAAATGTCCAGCAATGCCCAGGCTGTGGCAGCGGCTTCTGAAGTGAGGAGAGGTTGCAGAAGAGGAAAGGAGCTCAGCCTGAGCAATGAGATTCTTAGAGGACACAGACCTGTTCTAGTGAGAAGGTTCTGGTTGGGGAGTGGAGGGTGGAACTGAGAATAACATGACACCTGTCATTTGGGGTCTCTTCTGACCCAGCAGTGGCTCAGATGGTAAAGAATCTGTTTGCAATGCAGGATACCTGGGTTCGATCCCTGAGTCAGGAAGATCCCCCAGAGAAGGGAATGGCAACCTACTCTAGTATTCTTGCCTGGAGAATCCCATGGAGAGAGGAGCCTGGTGGGCTACAGCCCATGGGGTCACAGAGAGCTGGACATGACTAACACACACACTGACCCAACCCATAAAATAGATTTCACAGGAAAAGACTGTGAGCAGAGCAGAAAGAGAGAGGTTCACAGAGAAACCTGCTGAGCCATGAGGGGCCTGAGATGCCTGGGTTTGAGGTGCTGTGTCATCAGAAGAGATTTGCCGCCTTGCATTGGCAGATGGGGAACTCTGTTGCCACTAGCTCTGAAAGTGACAGAACCGGGACAAGTGGCATCCCCATCATCTGATACTCCCCTGGACTCTAGGAATCATTATGCAGTAGGGTGTGTGTGTGTGTGTGTGTGTTGGGGAGGGTCTCTGGGAGAAATCACTTAAAATTGTCTATGATCAAAGTGGAGACAGAGCCTGAGACACCATTTCACACTGTTATTGGTGGTGGTGATTTAGTCGCTATGTCATGTCCAACTCTTGTGACCCCATGGACTGTAGCCCGCCAGCCCTCTGACCATGAGAATTCTCCAGGCAAGAACACTGGTGTGGGTTGCCATTTCCTGCTCCAGGGGATCTTCCTGACCCAGGAATCGAACCTGGGTCTCCTGCATTGCAGGCAAATTCTTCACCAACTGAGCTACAAGGGAAGCCCTCCAACTATTTTTGGAACCCTCTATTTAGTCCTAGCTCAGTGCAGCAGTTGGTTTAATAATTTAAAAATAAATGGTGGAGGGTGAGGTACAGTAATGTGACTGCACTCAAGGCCTGTGAACTGCACACTTAACAATGATTAAGATGGTGAATTTTACATTATGTGTATTTAACCACAATTAAAAATAATTGGAGAAGGGTTGGTTACAGGTGACTTTTCCTTTTCAGGAAAAAAGAAGAAACTTAATTTAATAAATGGAACAATGTGGAACACAGGATAGCCTCACAGGGACTTCTGCCAGCCAGGCTGAATAATCACCCACTCTGGTCGGGTCATTCGCTCTCCTATCTGCTCATTAATCCCTGTGCCTTGAACAGAGATGGGCGCCAACTGCAATCCTTCAATCCGCTTTCCAATAGGATATCCGAATTACACTCCCTGCACTGAACTTTTCCAGAGCAGATGTTTGAAGACTTCTCAGTCCTCTGGATAAAAATTGTCCTTTATCTTCTTGATTGATGGCAGCCTTTTGTTTGATGATCAAACGAAGCCACTCATAATTCTGTTAGAGATGTCTTAGGCGGTCCTTCGGAGAATATTTATACCCCGCGGGCTCTTGGCCTTCAGTCCTGCTTCGCTTTGTCAGCAGCACGGCTGTTAGTGCGCGGCGTATGCACTTTCTTCCACTATTTAAATTGTCGTCCTTTTCCCTTAGCGCTTTTAAGATCAGGCCTCTGTTGGGTGATGCTTGAAATGGCAGTCACTCGAGGGAAAAGCCTCAAGTACTCGACAAGCCACTCGTGAAACCTGATCCTGTCAAGTTCTGAAATTCTCCTATTGTCACACTCACTGCGGCTATTAAGAAAGGTTTTGTCTGATCCACTCAACCTAGTAAGGGGGTTGGGGAAATGTAATTCTTGTGTGGTGAGAAAGAAAATAACTCTGTATTATTTTAAAATCTGTATTTTCTTTTAGAAACTAGAAAATGAAAGGAACATCTTTTCTTTAGAATGAGGAAAACTGTTAGAGGACTCAATAACAAAATTGGAAGTGGCTGAAACATTCAGAGAAATACACATTTGGACATGTAATTTGCTCTGCCTACTGGAGTTCCCTTCTGGCTGTAAGAATAGCTCCTCACAAAGCAAGTGAGAGATTCATTTATTTGAGTTTTCTTAGACACTAAATCACATAACCAGCACAGAGATGGATTGGCGAACACTGACCAGTGACTGCGTATTCTTGGCTCTAAGATAAAACAGTGGTAACAGTGCTGATGAGCATAAATAAAAGAATCTTCAGTTCTGAGGGCATAAGGAAGCCTACACTCTCCCCAGAAAAGTGCTCTTTCTTTTTTTAAAAATCAGAATATAATTGCTTTACAATGTTGGGTTATTTTCCACTGTACAGCAACATGAACCAGCTGTGTGTGTGCTATACACAGTTGTGTTCGACTCTTTGTGACCCCATGGACTGCAGCCTGCCAGGCTTCTCTGTCCATGGAATTTTCCAGGCAAGAATACTGGGGCAGGTTGCCATTTCCTTCTTCAGGGGATCTTCCCAACCCAGGGATCGAACCAGCATCTGTTGCATTGGTAGGCAGATTCTTTACCACTAGCGTCACCTGGAACGTGAATCAGCTATAAGTATACATATATATTCCTTGCCTCTCAGACCTCCCTCCCACCTCACCCCTCATCACATCCTTCTAGGTCATCATAGAACATTGAGCTGAGCTTCCTGTGCAGGAAAACATGCTTATTCATTGTCAGGTGCTTGAAATGATGTTATTACTTTTCTATAGTTTAAGGTCTTATGTATACATGTACCTGGGAAGAGGTAAGCCACTTTATCAAAGTGAGGGACTAGCTATTTTAAAATCACCTGGGATACTTGTTAAAATAAAGATTTGGTACCAAAACCCTCTGAACAAGAAATTTGGAAATCTACATTTTAACAAGGCCCCAGGTGAGTTTTTCCCTAGCAAGATCAATATCACTGCTTTAATCCTTTAGTAGTCATTTTGCATTATTCAGCTACTGTAATGGGGTGAAAGTTGGGTGGAGATGAGATCTAGAGAGCATTCAGGAGAGAGAAGGGAGGATAGGGCAGCACCCAAAGAGGAAAAAAAGGGAGGGAAAAACTGACTGGTTATAGTCTGGTAGGAGAGAATTTGACATTGGAATTTGATATTTGGGGGGATCTTGAGGGTGTTTCAGAACATGCAGCATGTGGGGATCGAAGAAGATAAAAAATCAAACCACAGACAGACTAGAAGGAATGGAGCAGAAATACTATTCTATGGTGGAGGAATGCTCGCTTGTAACTCTTAGAAACAACACAAGAAGTCACACAGTGAAAGATGACTTGCAATTTCATAAAAACATGACATTTTAACATCCCTAAACAGAAGAACAGGAATGCATATGACAAAAGGATCAAAGTATAAACACAAATTTACCAAAAATACAACTAAAAAATTATGGAAGTATTCTAATATGTATTATACATGTATATATGAAAATGACATGTATGTACATGTGTGTAATATATATATGCATGTGTATTATAGGCCAGGAATTTGCACATATTTATCTAATTGAGTCCTTAACAATTGCCCTGTATGCATGCATGTATGCTAAGTCGCTTCAGTCATGTTCAACTCTGCAATCCCATGGATTGCAGCCCGCCAGGCTCCTCTCCACGGGATTCTCCAGGCAAAAGTACTAGAATGGGGTGCCATGCCCTCCTCCAGGAGATTTTCCTGACTCAGGGTTTGAACCCGAGTCTCTTATGCCTCCTGCATTGGCAGGCAGGTTCTTTACCACTAGTGCTACCTGAGAGGCCCTACAGTTGTCCTACAAGGTCCCTATTTTTATGGCCCAATTGGAAAAATAACTCAGGACCCCAAAGTTTAAGTTTCGGTTGATACGATAGTCAGATGGGTGTATCTGACTGCAGAGTTCACATTCTTACCACTGAGCGCAGAGGCCCCACACTGGTTCCGACCGTCAGCTGCTCACAGGGCCACGTTGTCCTCTTCTTCTAAGGATGCAGGTGGACTGTGTTGCCCAGAACCTCTGTATGACGGAGTGTATTGAATGGATTTATAGCGGAAAGAAGTGTTCCATATGCAGGCCTGGCCTAATCCTATGAACGTTCATCTTTTTCCTTTCCCTTTTCTGGCTAACTGGAATGGAGATGCATTGCAAGGCAACTTTGGAGCTGAGAGTTTAAGATGGTACAGCCTTCACTTCCTGGGGTCCCGGTCATTACACAGAGGGTGACCTGCATAAGCAGTGAACAAATTTCTTGTGTGCTTGAACCATGACACACTTAGACCTATTGCTTACAAGGATTATTCTGTTGTAGCTAATATTCCTGTGAAGAAATCATAGCACCTCTAAAACTCCAGGGACAAATGACCAAATGATAAGTAAACAAGCGTTTATATAATAGGAAACATACCCAATAAGTACATGCTCAGAGCCATTTTCTACCTAGAGAACACTTAAAGAATTGTAAACTAAAATAGGAAAGGTGCTGACAAGACTGTGGGGAACAACATACATTCACACAACAATGATACATTATATGTTGGTGCAATCTTTTTTGGAGGGAAATTAGGGAATATTTATTAAGAGGCATTGTAATATTTATCCTTTTAAAATTGAAGCCTATTCCTAAATTATTACTTGAGATAAAATCACCAGTATAAAATTGTACTTACGTTAGCAAACCAATCGACCAACCAACCTAAAATATAAAAACTAGCGTATTAATCAGGGTTCTGCAGAGAAACAGAACCAACAAGATGTGTGTGTGTGTATACACATACACATACATATATATGAGGGAGAGATATTAATTGATTGATTTTAGGAAATTGGCCCTTGTGATTATGGAAGCTTAGCAAGTCCAAAATCTGCAGGGTCGTTCATCAAGCGAGAGACCCAGGGAAGACTTGCAATTTGAGTTCCGAGAGAGTCTGCTGGCAGAATCCCCTCCTTTTGTGAAGAGGTTAGTTTTTTTCTATTAAGGCCTTCCACTTACTGGGGGAGGCCCACCCACACATGGAGAGTAATATCCTTTCCTCAGGGACTGGTGGTCCACTGGTTGGGACTGCACATCTCCAATGCAGGAGGCATGGGTTTTATCCCTGATTGGGGAACTAAGATCCCACATGTTGTGTGATGCAGTCAAAAAAGTCTTTAAAAAAAGATTAAATATACTTTCCTCAAAGTTTATTAAGTGCTTGGCCTGGCGTGCTGCGATTCATGGGGTCACAAAGAGTCGGATACGACTGAGTGACTGAACTGAACTGAACTGAATCTTATATAAAAAATATCTTCACAGAAATGCCTATAATAATATGTGACCAAATATTTGGGTACTGTGACCTAGCCATGTTAATACTTAATCATCACAGCTAGTATAATTAAATATCCAAAAACTGAGAAATGATTTATCAATCTATGGCCACTGATTTAGTGAAATATCATAGTTATTCAAAATTATGAATAGGAAAATGAGATATGAATAGAAACAGGGAAAACGACATTTTTTCTCACTTCATGGATGCTTACTGATGCCCTGACTGCTGAGCTGTGTATGTGCTGACCCTCATCTCAAGAAGTCCATAGCCCAGGGAGACAGCAGTCGCGGAAGATGCTGTGTGTGGTGCGGCGGGCAGGCTGCACTGGTGGAGGGTGGGGATTAGTGACTTACAAAGCTGAAGCAGTGGGCCAAGTTCAGTCCATGGGACCCTGGGAGATGAATGTGACATGGAAGATTTGGGTTTTGCCCTATAGCCATGGGGAGACTCTGGAGTATTTTAAAGAGAATAGCTTTGTTCTTGTAGGACATTGTTTTGTGTTAAAATAGGGATCGGTATATTGTGAGGCCTAAGGCCAAGGGACCAATTAACTAGGCCTGGTGAGAAATGACTTGCGCCTTAATTAAACTGATGACAACAGAAATGAACAGAGGGAAGAGAGTCCAGGGAAACACACAAGAGGCAGAATCAATGGCATCTGACGACACTGGGTATAGAGACTGGAGGGGAGGAAAAATGTGAGGAAAAACTCCCAGATTTTTGGCTTGAATGCTTCCCAACAGAGATACATAACAGAGCAGGAGAAGTAATTAGGAGGGAGAGGAAAATGAGATTTTGAGTCCACTTCTGAATATACTTCACTTCGTTTCATGTACTTCATAGACAACTGCAGTGAGGGCCCAGTTAGGAAACAAGAAGCAAAGCAATTATTTGAAGAGAAAGAAATTAATAGAAGGGATTAGTCAAGGAGAAACTAATAGGGGACACTTATGTGACACAGAGTTCTTCCCTGGTGGTGTTAGCGGTAAAGAACCTGCCTGCCAGCACAGGAGATGTAAGAGATGTGGGTTTGATCCCTGAGTTAGGAAGATCCCTTGAAGTAGGGCATGGCAACCCACTCCAGTATTCTTGCCTGGAGAATGCCCATGGGCAGAGGAGCCTGGCAGGCTACAGTCCATAGCATCACAAAGAGTCGGACGTGACTCAAGAGACTCAGCACGCACGCCGGTGACACAGAGTTACCTATGGCAGGGAGCATCTCCCATCCCAGGGCTGGGGAAACAAAGGGAAGAAATCAGAGACTTTAGATCAAAGAAGAGATGCTGTATTGAATCATGATAGATGGCTGAGGAAAGATCATGAGGCTGGACCAGGAGGACTGAAAATAAGCAGGTGACTAGAACCAATAGCTGCTGGGGGATGGGAGGTCATTGTTGTCAATGAGGCTCACACAGTAGGAAGGGGACTGACCAGAAGGACTGATATTCTATCTTCCTCCATCTCCCCTTGTATGCAGAGTGTAACCCATTGGGGGAAGGGAAATGTCATTTGCATAGTACAAGTTTCAGTATCACAGAGAACAGTTGGAAGATGGAAAAAAAAACCCCAAATTTAATTTAGAAAACTTAATATTAGAAACAAGAAAGTCTGAGAAATCAGTGATATCCATCATTCCTAACTTTTGAGTTTCCATCTCAAAAGTTAGGAAAGACACCAAATTAAAGAAAGAAGAAAACATATTAAAGATAAGAGCATTAATTAAGGACAATGGAAATCAATGTATCATAGAGAAAATCAAAAGAAGCAAAAGTTGTTTCCAAAAAAATAGTAGAACTGATAAACTATTAGTAAGACTGATCATGATAAATTAGAGAAGGCAAAATTCACCAATTCACAAATTCTTAGCCGAAGAGAGCATATTACTACATAGGCATTAAACAGAGAGAGAGAGGATATTAAGAACAACTTGACTCAATGCATTTGAAATCCTTTGAAACTAAAAAATGAAAGGAAATGTTTCTTTGATATTCCAGCCCTGGAGGCCCAAAGCTGCTAAATCAGGGCTGCTCTGTCATTACAGAAGAAACCCTCTGATTTTAGAAAATCTAGGGTGGCAGCACCTTTGGTTCTTCTGAGATGAGCAAATGCTTGTCGACAGGACTAGGAAGATATTCACTGTGGTTTATTCACACAATGACCAGGCTTGCCACACACTCGCATTACGTCAAGAAAGAAGCCTGACACAGAAGACTGCCCTGTGTCTTTGAAGTTCAAAGGAAGGTGAAACTGATTGATGATGGTGGAAACCAGAAACATGGTTGTCTTTGCAGGAGGATAAGAGACTGGGATGAGACATGAAAGAGGCATCTGAAGAGCTAGATTACAGACGGTCATGGTGAATATTTGAGAAAATTCATTAAGTTGTCCTGGTATCATTTATGTAATTTTCTATATGCATGTTTTCTGTATGCATATTTCACTTAATGAAAATTATACTTTAAAAACTCCACTGGGTATGACTCGGGGAGCTCAAATGGGGCCCTCCGTGACGACCTAGAGGGGTGGGATGGGGTGAGAGATGGGGGGGGAGACTCGAGAGGGAGGGGACATGTGTACACCTATGACTGAACCATGTCGATGTATGGCAGAAACCAACACAATATTGTAATGATCCTTAAATTAAAAATAAATAAAAAAATTCCACCGGGCCAGAGACTGAGACAGGGATTCTATCGCGTTAGTCTCATTTCTCTCCTCCTCTTTCTTGACCCTGTTGTCTTCTAATCTGCGTCCATCCTTCCCTTGCAACCAGGTCAGCAAGCTCTTTAATCAGAAAGGACTGGAGGTCTGGTTCCTAATTGCTGGAGATGTTGAAATACCTTTTGGTTTTCATTAGGGAGACATCATCGGCCGGATTTCATCTGTACTGGCTGTTTGCGCTGATGGTGGTTACTCTGCAAAGCTGTCAACAGGAGCCCGAGGGAAGAGGGGCTGTTCCCTAATGCCACTCTCCTCAACTGAGGCCTTGGAGAAAAATGCTCGTTCAAAATGCTGGGCGGATGGAAATTTTATAAATCACTCTAGCTTTACACAAGGAAAAGGATACCTCTGGGAGTTTTTTCCGCAGTGATTGTCTTGTCACTAACAAATATGCCCCTGACCGTCAAGGCTATTGGCTTGCTATTACCCTGGTATTTTCGCTGTTTAACTTTTTCGTGGCTACTCGCTTCTAGGTGGCTACTTACATAGTAATAGCTGGAATGGATTGAATTTAAAAAGTATACATTAGAGAACAGTCATACAGAAATAGTAAAAAAAAGATACACATTAACATTCACAAGAGACATGCACAGACACACATTAATACTTTTGTATACATCCCCAAGTACTTAAATTTGTTCAATTTGGAGAAAAAAAAAATCATGTGAGCAGTTAGGTAAATTGTCATAGAAGCTAAGATGGTAGACCCCTGGCTTTTTTTGTGTGTGTGTCAATTTTGTGAACTGGTTTCATGTAGCCAGTTTGTGCACACATGGCTTTCATATATTTGCAGACACTTAGATTAAGAACAATCTTTTCATCACTTGATCGAAGGTTTGAATGCTTTCTGGCTCAGTCCTCTAAGTGGCTGCAGACAGGTGTGGGGCTGAGTGAGCTGCGGAAGTCAGACATGGCCCCAGAGGACTGGAGCGAATCCAGTCACAGGCAGGAGATCTGACTACAGCCTTGATGATCTTGGGGTACCAGCTCTTTATTGGTTGTCATACACTAAGAAGTATTTTCTGCAGATGACAGTGGAAACAGAACCCTTGACAGCCTACCTCTTGGTTTCTTGCTTTCATTTAAAAAATATTTTAAAGCTTTACTACTTGCCCCTGGACAATTGCTAAGTATTTCTGAGATGCTCTTAGTGCTTCCTCTCTGTAGCACAATGGCTGTGATTTTAAGGCAAGCAATAAAGTCCATATGATAATTATTTGTTTAAATGTTTATTCTACAAAGTTTCTGACAGACCCAAAACATAAGGAATTAAAGAATATACACTCACGTGCCTTCAACAGATTAAGGAAAGCAATATTATTGATGAGTTTGAAATGGTCCTGTGTGTGCTACTCCTTTTTCTCATAATCCTCCTCTACCCTCCAAGAGCATTCATTTCTTCAATCAGATGGTTATCACTGCACAAACTCCTTAATGCTTTTTATATATTTCTAATGTTTAACATTTATTATGTATTATATACAATCCTTAATACACATGAATCGGCCATAGGCACACATGTGTCCCCTACCTCCTGAATCCCCCTTCCATCTCCCTGCCCACACCTGAGTCCTGAGTCCCTCCAGGTTGTCACAGAGCACTGGCTTTGGGTACCCTGCATCATACATCAAACTCCCACTGGCCATCTATTTTATGTATGGTTATGTATATGTTTCAATGCTGTTTTCTCAAGTCATCCCACCCTCTCCTTCCCCTTCTGCGGTCAAAAATCTGTTCTTTATGTCTGTGTCTCCTTTGGTGCCCTGAACGTAGGGTCATTGGCACTCTTTCTAGATTCCATACATGTGTGTTAATATATGATACTTGTTTTTCTCTTTCTGATTTACTTCACTCTGTATAATAGGTTCTAGGTTCATCTACCTCATTAGAACTGACTCAAATACATTCCTTTTCAATGGCTGAGTAATATTCCATTGTGTATAGACACTGCAACTTCCTTATCCATTCATTTGTCGATGGACATCTAGATTGCTGCCATGTCCTAGCTATTGTAAATACTGCTGCGATGAACATTGGGGTACATGTGTTATTTTAAATTCTGGTTTCCTCAAGACATATGCCCAGCAGTGGGTTTGCTGGGTTGTACAATAGTTTTATTTGTGGTTTTTAAAGGAATCTCCATACTTTTCTCCATTGTGGTTGTATCAGTTTGCATTCCCACCAACAGTGTAAGGGGGAATCCCCTTTTGTCCACACTCTCTCCAGCATTTATTATTTGCAGGCTTTTTGATGATGCCCATTCTGACTGGTGAACACTTCATGCTTTTTAATGGATGAATACTATTCCATTGTATGAGTATACATACTATATTTAGCTATTTGTCCAGTTGACAGACTTTTGGGTTATTTTCACCTTTTGACCACTACAAATAATGTTGCCATGAACATTTGCATACAAGTGTTAGATTTTCAATTATCTTGGGTATACACCTAGGAAATGGGATTGCTGGGTTCACATTTTGAGGACTTGTCAAACTATTAATATTTTTTAAAGTGTCTGTACCATTTTACATTCCCATCAGCAATATGAGGGTTCCAATTTCCCTTGTTGTCTACATTTGTTATTATCTTCTTAAAAATTATTATTATAGCCATTCTAGTGGGTGTGAAGTAGTATCTCACTGTGCTATTATTTTTAATTTCCCTCATAACAAGTAGTGATGTTGGGTATCTTATTGTGTACTTATGGGTCATTTGCATACCTTCTTTGGAGGAATCTCTAGTCAAAATTTTTTCCTATTTTAAAATTGGGTTGTGTGTCCTTTAACTGTTGAGGTCTAGAAGTGCTTTATATATTCTGGACATTAGATCCTCATCAGATATATGATTTGCGATTATTTTCTCTCACACTCTGGCTTGTCTTCTCACTTTCTGGATAGTGTCCTTTTGAAGTACTAATCTTTTTAATTTTGATGAAGTCAATTTATGTACTTTTTTCTTTATGTATCTTGTACTTTGATGTCCTATCTTAGAAATCATTGCCAAATTCAAGGTCACAAAAATTCATACTATGTTTTCTTCTAAGAATTTTACAGTTCTAGCTCTTACATTTTGATCAATGCTAAGTTAATTTTTGTACATGGTGTGAAACAGGGTCCAAATTTATTCTTTGCATGTGGATAACAGTTGTCTCAGCACTATTTGTTGGAAACACTTTTCTTCCCTCACTGAACTATCTTGGCACCCTTGTCAAAATCAATTGACCGTAGATGTATGAGTTTATTTCTGGATTCTCAATTCTATACCATTAATCTATGTTTGGGCTTCCCAGGTGGCACTAGTGGTAAAAAAAATCCACCTGCCATTGCAGGAGACATAAGAGACATAGGTTCGATCCCTGTGTTGGGAAGCTTCCCTGGAGGAGGCCATGGTAACCCACTCCAGTATTCTTGCTTGGAAAATCCCATGGACAGAGGAGCCTGGCAGGCTATAGTTCATAGAGTAGCAAAGAGTTAGACACAACTGAAGTGACTTAGCATGCACTCGCACAACTGTGTTTACACTTAAATCAATACACAGTCTTGACTTTGACAGTTTTGTAGTAAGTTTTAAAATCAAGAAGGGGGACCTCCAGCTGTGTTCTTTTTCAAGATTGCTTTGGCTATTCTGGATCCCTTGAGTGTCTGTATGGATTTTAGGAACAGTTTGTCTTGCGAAAAATGCAGCTAAATTTTTTTCTAGGAATTGTGTTGATTCTGTTTTGTGAAGTATTACCATCTGAAGAAGTTTGGAAGATCTTAACAATATCTTGTAGTCCATGAACTTGGGGGTATTTTTCTATTTAGTAAGGTCTTCAATGTTACAATGGTATTTTCTATTTTTCAGTGTTCAAGTCTAGCAATTATTTTGTTAAATTTATTTCTAAATTTCTAAACTTTATTGTTTTTGATTCTATTATAAATGGACTAGTTTTCTTAATTTTTGGATTGTTCATTGCTAGTGAACACATTGTATTTTGCACAAGAATGACCTTTACAAATAGCCGTTAGAAATGGCTTAACAGAAAACATGACTATTGTGACATGAAGAATTTAGAGGGAACATTAAGGCCACATATGTAATTTTTAGTAACTGCTCACAGTTTATACTTATAAATTTGAGTTTAGTCTCCTAAGAGAAGATTGAGATTATATATTCATCCTTGTAACAAATAAGTTGTCAGTGAGTTATTCACGGCTAGTGCACATTAAGAGAGGCACACAAAAAGCATTCACTTCTAAAAGGAGTATTTGCGAAATTCTCTTTTTCTTTTGACTTCAGGCACTGTAATTCTGAAGTTTGATTAGTAACTTTCCTTTTGTTCACATAGTCAGAATGTTATAAAGTTTATAGTGTTCTATAAAATAGACTTCTGTAAAACGTATTTAGCTATCCCCTGAGGATAGAGTCAAGTCTCAGAGATACTGTACGAAGCACTATTGTGTCTCTCCTGAATTTTTACAGTCTCCAAAAGTGCCTATAAAGTGCATTAGATCATCAAAAAGGATTTTGGTAACTCAGCTTATCCTGTCGCTAACCAAATGATACTCTTTCAATTCCCTTCATTTCCAGGGTTGAAGCAAGAGAATGTGCAGCTATTTATGAAGCCAGTATCACTCTGTCAATTTCTGAGCAGACAAAAGGTAACCTTTGTTAAGATTTTCCTTTTCAACATGACCATGGACAAAAGTCTTCAGTTTTACTGAGTTATTGGCTCAGTCGAGTTGGACCCTTTGCGACCCCATAGATTATGTTGGCCTAAAGAGCTGAGGGACCCTGGGGAGCCAGCCCAACTGTTACATAGCACTGCCCTCTTGTGGGAAAACTCAAAAAATGATCGACTTCAAAAGTACCCTCAGGGCAACTGCTGCCCGTCTGTTTATAATAAAACTGTATAATCTAACAGGAACTTAAATTTTGTAAATCACCTGTTTTTACCACAGATTTCTGTCACAGGTTCACAAAACCTCAAATATTGAATTTTTATCTTAAAAGAACATTTACAGTGTTTTAATAATCCTGACCTGCCTTGCCCCTGCCTCCCCACCCCCAAGTTAATTTCAAGTTTCTCGGATTTCTAAAACCTCAAAGCATTTCAACCACTGAGTGTTGTGAAACGACATCAAGTGTGGTTGTTCCTCAGTAGTGAGTGCCTCATTCAGAACAGCAGGAAATGGGCTAGATGGAGGAAAGCCGGAAAATCACAGCAGGTTGTCAGTTTATTTTCAGAGCTACTGCCCCTCCTTTTTTTGCTGAGGAGAAACCAGACCAGAGAAACGCGGGAATTTCCAAAGCACAGGATTCGGAGGCTGCGTCTCCTGTGGTTTGGTTTAGCCCTGTTACTGCTACAGGGCGAGATAGGATGTAATTCCTTCAAGGAAGCAGCCACTTACGTAGCATTTCTGTCAAACTGATCGGCAGGCATCGTGGTGATCACGGAACAGGGAGAGCGTCTCACCCATCAAAGTTCATTCTCGTTTTCAGTCTTTATTCCCTGATCCTTGTCCTTCTCACCCTTGAAAAATGTCGATTTTTGAAAGAATGAAGATGTGGAAAGGCAGGAAGAGTTAGGCAAGGAATCAGTGAGAGGGGCGTTCTGTGGCGGTTTGTGCCTTGCTAAGTCACCTCAGTCAGTGTCTGACTCTGTGATCTGACGGACGGTAGCCCACCAGGCTCCTCCGTCCGTTGGATTCTCCAGGCAAGAATACTGGAGTGTGTTGCCTTGCCCTCCTCTAGGGGACCTTCCTGACCCAGGGATCGAACCTGTGCCTCTCACATCCCCAGCATTGGCAGGCAGGTTCTTTACCGCTAGCGCCACCTGGTTTGTGCCTTACGCAAGTGGAAAAGGGGGATTAAAACTATGAACAGAGAGAAGTGCTTCTCCTTCTTGCTTTCCTGCGCCGTCTTTTCCCGTCCCTCACACCTCACAGCTCACCTGTCGGTTTTAAGTAGCTGACTGAAGTGTGCTTTAAAAATTACCAATTGACATAATTGCATTGCTTTCCCCCCAAACTGATTCTCTCTCTTTATACACACCACACACACACACATTTTTTTTTTTTTTGCTTTACCCCACTTTCCCACTCTATCACCCCGTGCTCAGGTCTGGTCAAAAGACACACTTCACAAGCCCTGGTTGAAAATGTGTATGTCTTGATCAGAAGTTGGAGGTTGCTTCCTTGATCTCCTATGAGTAGTTAAGGCTTTGACACTGGGTTCTCTCCTGAATTTCCTTTCACTTATTTATTCACTCAGTGCTATGTATTAAGAATCATTTCCATGACTGCTGCTCAGGGTCATGTGGGTTTCACACTGTACAATGCTTTTTGGCAGCCCAGTGTAGAGTCCCCAAGCTCTATGAGAGCCTCTTGTTCTTGCAGAGCATGCAGTCTAGTGAGAAGAGACCGTATCTGATGGTCAGTGTGGATGTCTCAGTCACCTTCAGGGTCACTCAAGTCCAGCCTCATCAGCCTTGCTCACCCAGAAACCCAAGCTGTGGACTCGGTTGGCAGTCATCCAGGCATCTCTGTTCTCCCTCCATCCTTCAGCGACTCCATCCTACTGTGTCTCCCTCTGAGCCCCACAACTGTGTGTAGACTGTGTGTGTACTGTGTAAGGGCACCTGGGTGACTAGTGAGTGGGGCTGAAAGCCGTGACCCAGCCTTGCCCCTGGCAGCAGTCTGCCTCGGGGGGATGGAGCGCAAAGGGCTCTTTTCCTAGCTATATGCCAATGGGGCTCCAAGAAGATGCTTTCCTCTAATCCATCTGCCCACAGAGGGTGACTTGGTGACTTTTTCTAATTGGTACAAATGTTTCTTCGAGAGTAGCAGCCAACTCTCTACTAGGTTAATTCAATCACATTCTACCAATCTACCTTCACATGCTTCTGGTCAGGATGATTTTTATAAAACACAAAACCCACCATTGAATGCCATGCCTAAAATTCTTTTGTATCCCATTGTTCTCAGAAAAACCTGCTTTGAAAGCCTACAAGATAATTTCTAATATGACGCCAGCCCCATTGTCATCAGAGCTCCCTTTTTATACCCTGCTGTTGAGTTCCATGGAGTCTCAGTCCCTCAAATCTCCATATTGTCTTTGCCTCTGTCCCGGTATGGACTTACGTTTGTTTCCCCTCTCCCCCAAATTCATATTTTGAAGTCCTACCCACCCTCAATGTGATGGTTTTAGGAGGTGGGGCCTTTGGAAGGTACTTAGATTTAGCTGAGGTCATGAGGGTTGAACAGGTATGATGAGATTGTGTGTGTGTGTGTGTGTGTGTGTGTGTGTTAAGTTGCTTCAGTTCTGTCCAACTCTTTGCGACGCTATGGACTATAGCCTGCCAGGCTTCTCTGTCCATGGGATTTTCTAGGCAAGAATACTAGAGTGGATTGCCATGCCCTCCTCCCGGGGTTTGTGCCAACCCAAGGATTGAACCTGCGTCTCTTATGTCTCCTACATTGGCAGGCTGGTCCTTTTCCATTAGGTGGTCTTGGGAGCCCATGATGAGATTAGTGCCCTTAGAATAAGAGATATGAGATCTCACTCTCTCTCCTGTTCCTCACCATGTGAGGATCCAACAAGGAGACAGCCATCCATAAGCCAGGAAAGGACTTTCGCCAGGAACTGTACTGGCCTTTGTCTTCATCTTTGACTTATGGTCCTCGAGAAATGTGAGAAAAAAATGTTTATTGTTTCAGTCACCCAGACTGTAGTATTTTGTTATAGCAGCTCAAGCAGACTTATACAATTCCTTTCAGGTGCTTTTCCCTACACTGAAGAGAGTCATATGCTTTGTTCACTTATCTCGTTTCTCATCTTTTAAGATTTTTGTTCACATGTGGCTTTGCCTCTGGCATTATCTTTGCAATGTAATTGATTTCCTGTGTCCTCCTTGGAACATCATGGGTGCTCAAGAAGTATGTATTAAATAAATACATCAAATATATGTTTAAAATGTCAGAAAAATCTACTCCTACTTCTTTGGAGTTCCTTCTAGAAAGAGGTGGTCATGTGAAGGATGAGTGTTCCAGTGGAGAAACTTGTGGTACAAATAATCAAACCAAACAAATGAAAGATCTTTGGGGACTTCCCTGGCAGTCCAGTGGTTAGGTCTTTGCCTTCCAATGCAGTGGAAATGCATTCAATTCCTAGTCAGGTAGCCAAGATCCCACATGCCTTGCAATCAAAAAGCAAAACATAAAATGGAAGCAGTATTGTAACAAATTCAAAAAAGACTTTAAAAAGGATTCCACATCAAATAGAAGAGTTAAAAAAAAAAAGACATTTGGTAAGTGTGTTCAGGGGATAGAGGAAGGAATAGAATTCCCAGTAGATGCTTAAAGCACATGCTTAAAGGGCTTCACATGTGGTGCTAGTGGCAAAGAACCCATCTGCCAATGCAGGGGACATAAAAGATGTGGGTTCAATCCCTGGGTTGGGAAGATCCCATGGAGGAGGGCATGGCAACCCACTCCAGTATTCTTGCCTGGAGAATCCTGTGGACAGAGGAGCCTGGTGGGTTACAGTCCATGTAACATACAGTTGGGGTCACATAGAGTTGGACACGACTGAACCAACTTAGCATGCACATACATGCTTAGGTCACCAGTAGATAGGGACCCAAAAACACATGGAGAAAGACTGAAAGAAAAATGGGTATTTTAGAGAAGGGATTGCATTAACATAAGAGTCTGACCTTTGTTGAAACTCTTTTTACTTACCTCAGGGTTTAGATCTTTGAAAATATATGATATAACTATGGTAGGTGGTGGTGGAGTGAGTGGGGAGCCTCACCTCTCAGCCTCAGGACTTCTGAAGATCTCCATCCAGTCTTGGGAGGGGGTTGAATAAAAATCTTGGTCAGAGTTTAACTTTTTGGCTTCCAGTAAATCTTCTCTCAGCTTTTGAGCCCATGTGGCAGGGCACAATTTCATGATTCTAGAATGAAACTTGAGGGGGTTGGAGCTTGAAAGGACAGGCAATCCATATTTTTATATTAAGGCACAAGATTCACTTCAAACACTAGGCTTTGCTGGAGATTGGTGAGCATTCAGGGACAAAGGCCCAGTGGAAAGGTGGCCAAGGGGGTCCCCCACTGGTCACCTCCATTCAGCTCCTCTGCGGCACTCCCAGCCACACACCCGCCCACCCCCCACCCCAACACACACACACACACACACCCCGAAGGCAGCAGACTGCCCTTCTGGACTTACAGTCTTCATTTCAGATGGCTCTGGAGACCCATTCTAACCTGACTTTACCTTTGTAGAGAAGTTAATGGGAAACCCTACTGTAAGATTTATTAAGGCCCAGAAATCTCTGAAGACGGCCTTCATCGAAAAGATTTCTGTATCTGGAGGAAGGAAAAAAAAAAGGCCAGAATTAAGACGAGGAGTGAGATGTGAGATCAGAAAAAAATAACAGGGAGAGTTAAGAGACTCAGTCATGACATAAATCAAAGATGGGAATGTTTAACTTCAAGAACAGAAAGAATTTAACCACCCGGACAGAAAGAAAACACGGACAGACAGCTTGTTAAGCTGAATTTCTGCTGTTTATGAACTCGAGTATCTTCATCTCCCCTTTTATTGACAGAGATTTCTCTCTGGTGAAATCACTTCAGTGACTAAGAAAGGCTTCCTCCATTGGCCTCAACCACGATGAGGGCCCCCGGGACATGCATCATTGTTTGCAGGGCTTTGCTTTGAGTGACGCAAGACCCAGGGCGGCAACCTGCAACTGCTCTGGCCTCCCCAAACGCTTCAGGCCTTGTTCTAGACAATATTTCTTTTTAGGCTAAGGGGGTGGCAGGCTGCCCACACCGCTTTCTTCCCAGGACCAAATGAAACCTTCTTTAAGTGTTACTACATGTTAATAAACATAGTCAGTGAAATCCACTTAAAAAGAATGACCTGTTTATGAAAGAAACCTTTTGAAAGACAGAATATTTTTCCCCGTGGGCCAGAGCTTAGGAAGAAAAACAAAGAGCTCTTTCAAAGGCTTAAAGCATGATGGAGGATGGATTCTGACTTTCTAACTACAAAAATAATGATACTTTTAACTCCAACCTGCCTTGCTCCAGGGAGCTGTAAATATTCTTTACAGGGACAGATTGAGTCTTTCCAACTTTGTACTCACAGGCTTTTGGAGCTCGTTAAGGGAGAGGGATGTTAGCCTGAACTTATATACCAAGAAACTGAGGCAGCAGAACTTGAAGTGATGAGTTTGGCACCCCCAAATAGCTTATAGGTCATAGCGAGGATAGAACAAGCAGAGACTGAATGTATCTATAACATGTGAATATCTCCTGACATCAAGATGTGCTGCCCTCTCTTTCTCTTGTTATCTTATTCTATTCCCTTTCCTCCCTGTCTTCAAAGTTACATTTCATTGATTCTTTGTTTTATGTTAATGCCTGCATTTAATTAATTTATTTATTTTTAATTTAAAAAACCTGTCTTATTGAAGTATAGTTGCTTTACTATTTTGTGTCCGTTTCTGCTGTACGGCAAAGTGGATCAGCTATATGTATACATAAAATGAGAGTGAAAGTGTTAAGAACTCAGTCATGTCTGACTCTTTACAACCCCATGGACTGTAGCCTGCCAGGATCCTCTGAATGCTATCTTCCCATAGCATTCTCCAGGCAAGAATACTGGAGTGGGTTGCCATTCCCTTCTCCAGGGGATCTTCCCAGCCCAGGGATCAAATCCAGGTCTCCTACATTGCAGGCAGATTCTTTACTGTCCCAGAGAAGGCAATGGCTGAGCCATAAATGAAGGCTATACGTATGCACATATTCCCTCTTTTTTAGATTTTCTTCCCATTTAGGTTCCCACAGAGCTTTCAGTGGAGTTCCTTGTGCTATACTGCAGGTTCTGCATTAGCTTGAGCGACTAACACTTATTTTATACATAGTAATGTGTATATGTTTATCCCGATCTCCCAGTTCATCCCACCCCCCGTGGCATCCATAAGTTTGCTCTCTACATCTGTGTCTCTATTTCTACTTTGTGGATAAGTTCATCTGTACCATTTTTCTGGAATCCACATCTAAGTGATACTGTACAATATTTGTTTTTCTCTGTCTGACTTACTTTGCTCAGTATGACAATCTCTAGGCCCACCCATTTTGCTGCAAATGGCATTATTTTGTTCTTTTTCATGGCTGAGTAATATTCCATTGTATTTGTGTACCACATCTTCTTTACTCACTCCTCTGTTGATGGACATTTAGGTTGCTTCCATGTCCTGGCTATTGTACATAGTGCTGCAATGAACATTGAAGTGCATGTGTCTTTTTGAATTACAATTTTTCCTGGGTATATGCCCAAGAACAGGATTGCTGTGTAGTTCTATTTTTAGTTTTATGAGGAACCTCCATACTGTTCTCCACAGGGGCTGTATCGATTTTTAATCCCACCAATAGTGCAGGTGGTTTCCTTTTTCTCCACATCCTCTCCAGCATTTATTGTTTGTAGATTTTTTGATGATGGCCATTCTGTTTCATTAGTTTCAAGAGACAGACATCAGGTAGAACTTTCTTCCTTAAGGTTTTTTATTTTATATTAAAAAACATTAATTAATATCAGACATTGACCATGCTGTTTTCTCATCCTTCTGTGGTGGATTTTCTCCACCTCGGTTCACATGGTGGAATAGTGAAAATCTTCCCCCACCTGCCAGTCTTGGGAGGCACACATGGACAGAATCATCCACGTCCAGCTTCAGGTACCTAGTCTGTCCAGTCCATCTTCCCAGGGTAAGGTGACTATGTCCTTCCTTTGTACTCAAGTCGATACACAGTGATGTTATCCTATTACAAACATGTTCCTTTCTCATTTGGGTCTCTGACACATAAGCTTGGAAAAACTTTTGTGACACAAGGCAAAACAAAGACTGCAGTGGTTACATACTTTCCATTCCTCTCTTTTTTATTTTATATAAATTATCGCTTGTAAACGGAATGGCCCAAACCTTGGGGCATTATGCATTCTGACGATGTCAAGTTCATCCTTTTCCTTCTCAAAGGGGAGGATTGTCACATGGCAAATATATGCCTACAAGGATATATACATACAAAGATTTTATGACAGACAATTTTACAGATAGCAGTGTTACGGGTTGTTGTCAGGATCACAATGTGCTTATATGTATGTGAGGCACTTGGTACAATCAAGCGCTGTGTATGTATGTTTCATTATTGTTGCTTTGGACAGAAGGTGACTGACAAAATATTTCTTCTCTTGAGACATTGGACTCGTCTGGAATAAAAATGCTTGGAGAAGTGACTAGAGGTCAGGTAATGAAGGGAGATGGAGCAGATTTAGAGGGAGTGGCATGGGAGAGACATGCCCCTCCCCTTGTGCACTATAACTTTCCCCCGCTGAACCCAGAGGACAGAGGTGGTTTTAGATCACAACAAGGAACTTGTTTTCTACCTAAAAATGGTTTCCTCTTTTGAGGACTGCTTGAGCTGGATGGTCACTTTAATGAAAAGTAATGTTATCACAGTGCAATGTCAGTGGCCTTAGATGACCCATCTCAGACTTGTCTAGGTGCTCAGCATGAGGAAAACCGTATACATTCAGCTCTGAATGCCCATCACACTAGTGGTGCTTCAAGCCAAGAATAATTCCAGCAATGACCACATTTCCTATGCTATTCTTCTAGCCCATGAGTGCTTTCATTAACTGTAGAAACTTACAGTAGACTCGAGGAGTTGGAGGCTTCCCTGATGGCTCAGTGGTAAAGAACCTGCATTCCATGAAAGAGATGCAGGAGATGCCAGTTTAATCCCTGGGTCAGGAAAATCCTTGGAGAAGAAAATGGCTACCCACTCCAGTATTCTTGCCTGGGAAATGCCAGGGACAGAAGAGCCTGGTGGGCTATAGTCCATGAGGTGGCAAAGGAGTCAGACAGGTTTTAGCAAATAAATAACAAAATAACAGGGAAGATAGGGTTGGGAGCTGGGGAAAACATCTTTCAATGGAGCCAAATGAAAGTTTGCCAAAATGTGGGTATTTAAGGTTAAAGTCTTGGAATCAGGTACTGACAGAGATCACCTTAAAACATGCCAATATGTCTTACTGCATAAAGGATTTATTCTAACTTACACATGTGGCCTCCAAATTATCCAGGAGGTAAGTCTGTGGTAATTATTTCATCGAGATCAAACTAACAATGATAGCCCTAGCAACTCAGTAAAGACTTTTTTCATATCAAATATCTTTTCTGACAACAATTGTTATGAAACTGGAAATTAATGACAAGAAAAAAACTGGAAAACTTGCTGGAACATATATAGAGATTAAACAACAATCAATGAAGAAATAAGAACAACCAGTGGGTCACTGGAGAGACCAGTGATGTCCTCAACACCTTCCTGATCTGGAGATAAAACCATCAAAACCTTATGCCACCTTCTCAAGTGGTTACATCCTCAAGTCCAAGCCCGTTCTTCCATCCCCTTTACCCCTCAGACTATCTGATTTAATTCTCCCAAATGAGTTAAGTTTTTCCATAAATTAAGATCCAAGGCCAATAGGAGTGAAGTAGGATGGTGGTGAGTTGTGGATTTGGGGGCAACGGACAATGCCTTGCTTGTTCCGTGTAACACAAAATCTCTGAAGTAAGGAAAGATAAGCCTTGACTACCCTCGTAGAATAAGAAAGAGAAGACTCCTTCTGTAATGAAAACAAAACAAGTTAGCCTGGCAGCTCACCTGGCATAATCGTAAATGTCACATTGCTCCACATTCACCCAGAGCAGAAACTCAACTTGATTGAGGGACAGAAACTAGAAGAACATGTGGAGTCCCTGTTAACACGCTAGGAGCCGGGACATCCTCGTGCTTTGCATTTCATTTAATCCTCATAGTGATCCCACAAAGGTACTATTATTCTCCCCTTCAGAGAAGGGCAGAAAGGCCCAGAAAGATTAGGTATCTTGCCGTGATTGACATTGCGCTGCTGAGTCGCTTCAGTCGTGTCCAACTCTTTCTGACACCATGGACTGTAGCCCGCCAGAATGCTCTGTCTATGGGATTCTCCAGGCAAGAATACTGGAGTGGGTTGCCGTTCCCTTCTCCAGGGAATCTTCCCAACCCAGGGATCGAACCCACATCTCCTGTCTCTCCTGCATTGGAAGGCAGGTTCTTTACCACTAGAGCCACCTACGAGGCCCAGTTAAGGTCAAATGAGGTCATAAAGGTGGGATCCTAATTCCATTGGGTTGGTGACCTTGTAAGAAGAGGGAAAGAGAGAAATCTTTCTTCACATGCACACCAAGGAAAGGTCATTTGAGGACACAGTGAGAAAGTGGCCTTCTGCAAGGGAGAAGCAGAGCCCTCACTAGAACCCAAGTTTGGACTTAGAGCTTCCAAACTGTAAGAAAAAATTTCTGTTAATTCACCCAGTCTGTGATATTTTATTATGGCAGCCCAGGTCAACTAACACATAGGGTTTTGTCATAAGAGGACCAATAAAGGATTTTAATTTTGACGAATTCACAGGGGGGGCACCATAGACTGTTGATATTATATAGCAGCATTTCCTTATGAAAAAAAAAAATAACCATGTTAATTATTATTATTATTTTTTATTGACTGATTTGTTTATCTGTTATCCTGGGAGTAACTGGTCAAGAGAAAAAGCAATTTCAACTTTAAGGGGCTTTAGGATGTATTTTCACACTCAGGTGGCTTTGCATTTTCTTCCCCTCCATCAAATCAGGCTCAAAAGATGATACTAAAAGAACTTTAAGGCTATTTCCCCTTCACAGCCCTTAAGTGGAAATTCTGTTTTCAGTGGTCTGTATATTGGCATGAGGTAAAATGATCATTTCTAACTCTTGACTTTAGGGCCATTTGATATCCCCAGAAGTGTCAAAGATCTGATAAAACAGGTCTGGAACAGTAGGCATTTGATATGAATATACAATTATACATAATATTTTCTTTAGGTTGACTCATCCTTTAAAATTATATGTATTAAAAAATAATATCTATGAGCTAGTAGGCATGATGGGTTACTTATATTTTTCATCATATGCTAAAATAAATAAATATTAAAATAAAAATATAGTTAATTCTTGTCACCTATACTGATTTTGTTGTTGTCCCTGTTTAGTTGCTAAGTCGTGTCTCTTTTGTGACGCCCATGGATTGTAGCATGCCAGGCTCCTCTGTCCATGGGATTCTCCAGGCAAGAATACTGGAGTGAGTTACCATTCCCTTCTTCAGGGGATCTTCCCAACCCAGGGATCCAACCTGGGTCTCCTGCATTGGCAGGTGGATTCTTTACCACCAGGGAAACACAAACTGATTTCATTTTGCTACCAGAGATGCTCAGGGAAATACTGTGAAAGCTCTGAGGAGTTTTAGTTCTGAACTCAGAGGTGTGGAGCTTCTGTTTACAGGATGACTGTGACGTCACCATGAGAAAGTCACAACCAGTTCGTTTGACTTAACGCTAAAAAAAATTCATTACATACATGATTTTCTCTAAAATTCAAGGTGGTTTTAACTTCTGATATGTTGTCTTTTTACATTATAGTAGCCCTGAATAAGGGCTTCCCAGGTGTCACTAGTGGTAGAGAACCAGCCTGCCAATGCAGCAGACCCAGATTCGATCCCTGGGTCGGGAAGATCCCGTGGAGAGGGAAATGGCTATCCACTCCACTGTTCTTGCGTGGAGAATCCCATGGACAGAGAGACCTGGGCATGGTATAGTGCATGGGGTTGCAAAGAGTCGGACATGACTGGAGCAACTTAGCATGCACGCAACCCTGAATAAATGCCTTTTTTCATAAGTGAAATTTTAGTTTAGGGTTTGTTTGCATGTATGGGCCAGCTGTAGGTACTTTTGCATTAATTTTTTCATCTAAAAATAGATGCTGTGCATTGAATGACTTGCTAACTATCTCAAGGGAATTCTGTTAAATTTTTAATTTATTCTTATATCTTAATTATTTTTTAAAAGTAGCTAGCTCCCAAACTGATTCCAATTCCTTCCCACATACAGTGTATCTTTCCCTTACTATTACTGGGTTAATATTCCTTAGTATTTCAATTCCTTGCTTTAAAACTTTCACTCACTCTCTTGCCCTAGTATTAAAAAGCCTTGCCACCATGTTCCCTATTTGGTTTATCTTCAGGCATCTTCATCCCAGTAATGTTGAACTATTTATTTTTCTTACATACTTAACACTTTCTTATGTTGACTCCTGTTTACACTTTGGAGTGGCCTTTGTCCCATCTTCTGTGTCCCAATTCTACTCTTTCTTTAAAGGTCCATCTTAGCTGTCACATCTTTTCTTGAAATCTTCTCTTATTCTCTTGAGTTTAAAAACAGTGCTTCACCTTCCAAAATTTCATCTCACTTTGTATCTCTTTTATGACTTTCATTGCAAGCTTGTATTGTGGTTACCTGTGTAACTATATGTGTCAACATGCTTCATTTTCTCTGATGCCATATAGACCTTTTAGGAAGGGCCTATATACATAATAACTTCCTCTAGAAAAGCCTAACACAGGCATATGGTAGCATTTAGAACATATTTTCTTTAATTAATCAATAAGTGAATATTTGAGCATCAAAAGTCTTCCTGTGTGTGTGAGAGAGTTAGAAATGTACCTAGTTTTAGGATCCCCCAGATATAATGTAATACCACTGAAATACATAAAAGTTAAATCAACTTTGTATAAGTGAACTAGGTCTATGGCAGCCTTTGGGATCTAGAAACTTTCAACTACATTAATGGTTACAGCCAAGGCTGGAGCAGTTCTAGGCACTGAGGACAGTTTTGGAGTCTGTCAGACTTTCCTCATGCTATGTGGAGCTGGACCAGTAGCATCGGCATCTCTTGGAGTTTGTGAAAAATGCAAATTCCCGGGTCCCTCCCAGTCCCAGTGCATAAGAAACTCTAGCGGTGCAGCCAAGCGGTCTGTATTTTAACCAGCCCTCTGGATGCTTCTGATGCCTGTCCACCTGTAAGAACCACTGGCTTAGAGGAAGTTCTAGGAGGGCTTCTCGTCTGTCTTGACACTTGTTGGTTCAGCCATAAAATAGGGCTTTTAGAGTTACTGAATGATGGAGTATAAATTTTGTCAGTGAGCCTGTAATAGTGCCTGCTTAATCTCAATGCAGGCTTCCCTGGTGCCTCAGTGGTAAAGAATCCGCCTTCCAAGCAGGAGATGTGGGTTTGATCCCTGGGTCAGGAAGATCCCCTGGAGAAGGAAATGGCAACCCACTCCAGTTTACTTGCCTGGGAAATCCCATGGATGGAGGAATCTGGTCCATGGGGTTGCAGAGTTGGACACGACTTAGTGACTAAACAACAACAATATCAGTGGATGAACCAACAGATGATGTTTTAGGAGCCTGCCTTTGATATTCCACTTTCATCAGATTCACTGTGAGAAACTTCCACTCACAACAGCCTAACAAATGAATAATGCTGCACGTAACCGAGAAATTGATGTGAAATGTGGCAGGGATGGTTGGCTTCCTGTCAACTGACCAGTGAAGGTCACGCTGGGACTAATGTCCCAGGTTCAGCATGCTCTTTGACTCTGAGCTGCCTGGATGTTCCTGTTTTCCCATGGCTTCCACTTCTCAAGCACATCGCCGTCCTCTTGCTTGGTTTCTCTGCCACAGTGCAGCAGTCAGCACTGGTCGACTGACCCAACATGCGTTTTCTGTTTCCTGTATCCTGGCAGCAGCTAAGAGTGTTCTCCAGCATCTGCCCCTCCTCCATGTGAGTATTAGGGTATTCCTGACCTTGCTGTGTTCTAGGACCTAGGACTTCAGCCCTCCCTTCAGAATCCATGCTACTGGATGGATTAGTGTAGTTCCTAATTAGGGTAGTTCCATCTCCACAGCTGAGACTCAGGGAGGGCTGTGCAGGTGACCCAGTTCTGGGTAATGGATTGAAGGCAAGTCTGCTAGGGGCATTCTGTGAGCTGACTACATTTTTAGTAAGGGATCCACAGGGAGAAAAGGGCCTACAACTTTGGTGTGTGAAGATGCAGTGCTTGGAATCCAGACAGCTTTCTTGGACCACAAAGACATCTTAGGCAGCATGCTGGGGACAGCAGAGTGTAGCACGTGGAGGGAACCTGGCTTCTGATAACACTGCTGAGCCGTTGAATCGACTCCCCTGGGAGCTGCCTGCCTCAGGACTTCTGCTCTAGGAGATAATAAATGCACTTCTGCCTGAAGTTTATTAAGTATTTATGATTGCTTTTCCTCTCCCCTTGATCTCTCTTGGAAAATAAAAGGAACCGATGTGATGACACCTTTAAATTACTTCCAGCTCTAATAATTGATGATTCTTTGCTCAAAGCATCATGTGTGGAGTTTCAAGGTGTGACAAGATTTGGCAGGAGTGCAGTCTGGAGAGGGAGCCAGTATTGTCTGAGTCAGGGTCACATTTTTCTAAGGTCCTTGAGGCAGCATCAAGGTCAGGCTCTTGGGGGAGTAGCATGGATTCTGAGGGGAGGGCTGAAGTCCTAGGCCCTAGAACACAGCAAGGTCAGGAATCCATAGGCAAAGCCAGACATTGAAGATAGCAGCTAGGAATCAGGTATAGAATAAGGCAAGAGAATTTCTAATGAGTGATTTGCTTGCCTGCAATCAGACTTCATAATATATGTTCCCCTTGGGCCCTCTTAAGGTACCAAGCAAAGGAGATATATTAACATCGAGTCTGACAGGCCAGTGATCTCCTTGGGGATATCACCAGATCAGGAATCCTTTGGTTGTCCAGACTCTCTGAATTGCTTAGCAGGTCTACCCCGTAAATTCCTGGGTAGGCCGGCTGTTTCAGACAGTCTATGTTACTTCCTGTAGCTCCCTTTCTTCTAAAATTGTCTTTTACTGGTGATTTTCTACATTCACATGTTTCAGTTCTTGGTCTTACTGCGTAATGGTGCAATCTCTAACCTTTTCAGATGTCTTGCAAAGCAAATTTAAATAAACCACAAAATGTGGTTAAAATACGGTTAAAAAGAGGATGTTTACTTCAGTTTCCACCATTTTTTGGTCAACATTGCCACCTAGTGGTAGAATAATTTTTAAAACGGTGTGTGACTTTCATTGTGATGAGATGTTTTGATTTCAAGGATCTTCAAGAGGTAAAATTTTGAACAAGAGGAGACAATAATTGTGATTCAACTTAAATGTATTATTCTGAGCTTGAGAAGGTGGTGACTTGGGGAAAATCCTTTAGACTTGCTCAAGTAATTGCATGATTTACAGAAATTCTTAATTTGTTAAGATTTTTGTTGCTCCCTCAGTTTTGTTCCCTTACATTTAAAGAAATCTAACCAAAGTTAGCCACTTCCTGGTGGTAATCATAAAGCAAAACAAAAAACAAATAACAACAAAAACGAGTTTCAAGTGAACCAAGGTTTATGTTTCTTTTGTCCTCTTTGAAATGCTTGTTTTGCCTCTTAGTTCCTCTCAAAGTCTGTCAGTTTACGAAAATCCCTCCCTCTCTTGTGTACGTTTCAATAAAGATATTTAATGTTTTCTGCGCCATCTAGCAAGATTTATAGTTTGAGGCAGGGCCAGGGTGGGGCCCGAGATTCTGAATTTCTACCAAGCTCTCCCCAAATGCCAAGACTGATGCTAGGGGACCACACTTTAAACCATAAGGCTTTACAGAAAAATGACTACATGTTCAACAACCCCAAATCTTTCTCTAGGATGGATCAGAAAACTGTATGTTCTGTTTGGGTGAATGAGGAACATAAAGTACTTTGCCTTAAGCAGCATCTCAGCTGAAGTGGCTAATTTCTTTTCGGGCTGACATTGGGGGATGGGGGCTCCTGCAGAAAGTGAAACCACAGCTGCTTGCAGGACTTAACGACAATGTCAGTGACTGTTCCCGCACTTGGCCATGACCGTGACTCTTTCTGGGGAATCAATGTTAACTGGAGCCTGGCAAGTGTCCTCCCTGAAGCCATCCTAGGCTAGACAGTTGCATTAAAGTTCTAAATGGGTTTGCACATTGCAATCACCTGGGAAGTTTAAACACTGCTATTTGGGCCCCATAGCTGGACAGCAGCATTCTCAGAGCTCCCGGATGATTCTTGCGTAGAGTGAGACTGAGCTCCACTGTGAACGGAAAGGCAAGTAACAGGCTGAAAGGACACCGGTTTCTCCTCCCTTTTCTTTGTACTCATCACCAGCTCAGCCTGAAACAAAGACTCAGGAAGCCCTCTGCTGGAGAGGAATTTAGCTCTGAGCTGCCTTGGCAATTATTCATTCTCTCAGGCTCAACCCAATCTGCAGCCCAAAGGGATGAGCGTGCCTGAAAGCAAGTCGGGTTCCTCCCCAACCTCCCTAGGGCTTGGTGGATTTCATATTACATTTTAATGTCACACCCACCTGCTCTCCTCCAGGCCAGCTGAGGTCATGTGATAAGGCTGCTACATCCTGAAGAAAGGGTTTTGGCTTTTATAAGGACAAGCGCTGGATCGCTTTTTTCTTCTGGGAGTTCTGAATCAGATGGTCTGAAAGCTGTCCTTGTGAGGCTTGTGGAGTCAGAAATGTTTTCCAGATTTTTTTTCTTCAGAACTTTTCATATGGGATCCTGGGAGTCCTGACCTAGAGCTAAAATGCCTCTTGACTTTGAAAATGAATTAGGAATAATTGTTTTCAGCTGCTTCTGCCACGTGTGTATTATATATACATGTATGGATGAATGGATATGTGTAAAATAGAGTCATACATAGGCTGGAAACTTGAATGAGAAGAATAAGAATTTCAAGATAAAGTAATGACCTGTTTCTTCAATCTTGTCTTTTTTTTTATTAGCTATTTAAGAGAGAGAGAAAGAGAGAGATTGATTGTGTTATATTATGTGTAAAACACAGGACATTATTCTATCCTTCTCCTCTGGGCTCTTCCGTATCTTTTGTGCCTGCTAAGTCATTACAATCGTGTCCAACTCTCTGCGACCCCATGGACTGTAGCCCGCCAGGCTCCTCTGTCCATGGGATTTCCCAGGCAAGAATACTAGAGTGGGTTGCCATTTCCTCCTCCAGGGGATCTTCCCGACCCAAGGATCGAACCTGTGTCTCTATGTCTTCTGCAGACGGGTTCTTTACTACTAGCACCACCTAGGAAGCCCCTTCTGTATTTTAGGCGCTGTTGATCAAATCTTCTTGAGACTGTTTCCTCTGTTGCTTTCATGACATCACTGCCTCCTGGTTCTCTTTCAACTATGCTGGTTGCTCTTCTATCTCCTATTCTCCCTCAAATGCAGAAGGTCTGGGTAATCCATCCTAGATTTTTCCCCCCCCACTTAATCTCTCCCACTGAGGGGAGGCATATAGCTCACTCCTCTTCCTCCCGGTTGTACTCATCACTATGCCGGTATGCTATGCCACTTTATACAACTGTGTAAAGTCCAGAGCATCAGACAGCTATTTTCTTTTCTCACTGACTCCCTCTGTAAGTCCAGCAGAAACCTGACATTCAACACACCCCAAACTATGCCCCTCATCCCATCTCACAACTCATGTTTACTGAGCAGCTCCCATGTGCCAGACACACAGGTCACTGAAGACTCAGGAGTGAACAAGACACAAACTGTTCTTCCCTGCAGAAAACATATTCCAGTGGAGGAGATGGACCGAAACCAACAGTGTGTCATGTCAGGAAGGGGGGAGGCAGGGTAATGGGATGGAGGATGGTGGGACTCACAGTTTAGGTAAAGTCAGGGAAGGGTTCTCTGAGGAGGTGTCTTGGAGCCCAGACTTGTGTAAGTGAGTCATGGCTTCTCTGCAGGGACTATGTTCCAGGCAGAGGCTTTTCTCCAGATTTGCTCCTCCATCCACCATCCACTTAGTTGCTCAAGTTAGGAATTTGGGTGTGCTTAATGTATCCTTTTGCTGACCCCTCACCCCCCAAGTTCATTAGACCTATCATTTCTTGGACCTAAGCAGGCAATTGCAAACAAGACTGCCAGGTGAGTGCGGTCAGAACTTTGCAGGGACCCAGCATGTGCTGCCTGTTCAGTCGCTTCAGTTGGGTCTGATACTTTGAGACTCCCATGAACTGTAGCCCACCAGGCTCCTCTGTCCATGGGATTTCCCCGAAGACTATTGGAGTGGGCTGCCATTTCCTTCTCCAGGGGATCTTCCTGACCCAGGGATAGAACCCCAGTCTCTTGCACTCCAGAAAGATTCTTTACCACTGGGGCCACCTGGGAAGCCCTGTGACCCAACATTGGTGGTGGTGGTTTGGTCGCTAAGTCGTGTCCGACTCTTGCAAGTTCATGGACTGTAGTCTGCCGGGCTCCTCTGTCCATGGAATTCTCCAGGCAAGAATACCGGAGTGGGTTGCCATTTCCTCCTCCAGGGGATCTTCCCGACCCAGGAATCGAACCCAGGTCTCCTGCATTGCAGGCAGTTTCCTTACTGACTGAACTACGAGGGAAGCCCTGGGATCCAACGTGCTGCTGCTGCTGCTGCTGCTAAGTCGCTTCAGTCGTGTCCGACTCTGTGCGACCCCATAGACGGCAGCCCACCAGGCTTCTCCGTCCCTAGGATTTTCCAGGCAAGAACACTGGAGTGGGTTACCATTTCCTTCTCCAATGCATGCATGCATGCTAAGTCGCTTCAGTCGTGTCTGACTCTGTGTGACCCCATGGACAGCAGCCCACCAGGCTCCTCCGTCCACAGGATTCTCTAGGCAAGAATACTGGATCCAACATAGGGAGATTCAATTTGTCAGTTGATAACCTCTGAAGTCTGGAAACTGCAAGAGGTTTTGGGTGAGTAGTGCATCCTATGTAACACCAAAACCCATGTTGTGATTGTGATTGTGATGGCCAGGAAAATTTTACTGGTGCTCATTTTATCTAGGGTAGCACCTCCCAGTGTGTCATATATTCTGTGGCCACCATTGAAACAGCTGTTGTATCCCCGAGTGGGACTCCAAAAGCATATTTGGAGTATGAATCAGAGAACTGAGGGGTCTATGATTGTGACTATGGAAACTGAGCCAGAAGGGTCACATTGTCATTATTTATCTTTTTTAGCCTCATTCTGTTGCTCTCTACAATCGCTGTAACATTCCTATTAATCTTTTAGCTGAGGTGTTGGAAAACTTTCCTAGGATTTCACTTTGAAAGCATATTTTTAGAATTCCTATAGTTATGTGTGCTGTTTTAATTTTTTAATGAACAAAGGAATATTTCAAGGGTTCAGCAAACTGGTATTGGGTGCTACTCTCAGTGGTAAAAAAATCTGCCTGGCAAACAGGAGGCCGGGTTCCATGCTGGTTCGATCCCTGGGTCCAGAATATCCCCTGGAGAAGGAAATGGCAATCCACTCCAGTATTCTTACTTGGGAAATCTCATGGATGGCGGAGCCAGGCAGGCTACAGTCCACGGGGTCACAAAGAGTCCGAGACGATTTAGCTACTAAGGAGCAGCATGGGCCGGTTAAGAAAGAGAGATAGGATTCAATAGAGTATGGAGGCAGAGAGGCAGCTCCCCTAGGAACTCTGAGCTGGGTGTGGACCAGACACTGTTGGTTCTCTGCTCCACAGCCACTCTCTTCATCTTCCTGGATAAAAGGGCCTTGATTAAAAAAAAAAGAAAGAAAGAAATTATGCATGAGGCAGCGACACAAGCGGAGCAGGTGGGCTCCATTCAAGGGATAAATCATCCTTGGTTTAAGCCAATCACGTAATCCTAGTCCTCTCTGCTCTGATAGGTTGGACCAATCAACTGACCCTATTCTGGCCAATGAGATAAAAGGGCTGCTCTGGACCGGGTTTTCTCTTTTGGCGTGCTGCCGCTGCGGCCAAGTCACGTCAGTCGTGTCCGACTCTTAGCGACCCCGTGGACTGCAGCCTAGCAGGCTCCTCTCTCCACGGGATTTTCCAGGTGAGGGTACTGGAGTGGGTCGCCAGTGCCTCCCTCTTTTGTCATAAATGAGAGGAGAAGGGGTTGATGGTTTCGCCTTTTCTTCTCACCTTTGAGTGTGTTTTTTGGGGTGATAGTGGTTAGAGCTTGAGGGACAATATTTCTTACTCAGTGAGGATGAAATGGAGTGCATGGACGGAACAGGGGTAGGTTCCGAACGACACCTTGGAGCAACAGAACCAATTCCACTGCTGACTTTTCTGGGCTCCTCGTTCTGTGAGGTAAGCGTGCCTGTTTCAGGCACCTTTGGTTGGTCATTAATTACCAGCACCTGAAAAAAAAAAAGCCTCGTTAGATAGGTCTCTCAATAAAGTCAGGTACAAATCCTTAAAGAAACAGTATAAGGAGGTTATCAGGCCAGGGGAAATCAAGGAGGCTTTTTCCTACAGGAGGTAAACTTTGAGTTGATTTTGAAGAACAGGTGGAAATCCATCAGGTAACAATGCAGGGAGGCTCATACACGTGGAGGAAGGGCATGTGGAATGGATTGAGGCAGATAGCACCTGCTCCCAATAGACTAATTCATAGTTTTGAGGTATCCAGAGTATTCTAGCTTTTCAGTGGAATAGATTCATGGCATTTGTGGGTTTAGCATTCATTTACAAGTGATCTTTCAGTTCAGTTGAGTTGCTCAGTCGTGTCTGACTCTTTGTGACCCATGGACTGTAGCGCGCCAGGCCTCCCTGTCTATCACCAACTCCCGAAGTTTACTCAGACTCATGTCCATTGAGTCGGTGATGCTATCCAGCCATCTCATCCTCTGTTGTACCCTTCTCCTCCTACCCTCAATCCTTCCCAGCATCAGGGTCTTTTCAAATGAGTCAGTTCTTCCCATCAGGTGGACAAAGGGTTGGAATTTCAGCTTCAGCATCAGTCCTTCCAATGAATATTCAGGACTGATTTCTTTTAGGATGGACTGGTTGGATCTCCTTGCAGTCCAAGGGATTCTCAAGAGTCTTCTCCAACGCCACAGTTCAAAAGCATCAATTCTTCGGCACTCAGCTTTCTTTATAGTCCAACTCTCACAACTCACATCTCTCAACTCTCACATACATGACTACTGGAAAAACAAAAGCTTTGACTAGATGGACCTTTGTTGGCAAAGTAATGTCTCTGCTTTTTAATATGCTGACTAGGTTGGTCATAACTTTTCTTTCAAGGAGCAAGCATCTTTTAATTTCATGGCTGCAGTCACCATCTGCAGTGATTTTGGAGCCCCCCAAAATAAAGTGATCTTTAAAGGTCTTTAATTATGCATATAATCTGTAATGTACAAAACCTGTGATTGGTTCACGCCTTGAATCTAAACCTTGGTGGTTTTCAGTCTCGGAAGCAGACTGTGTCCTGTGGGCAGTGAGTGAGTCTCAAGCCGACTAGGGAGCAGAGAGTGAAGCTTCCCAGCTTTTGGCCAATAACTCAGTAACTTTTACTAAACATTAGATGTTGGTTTCCTTGGTTAGCTTTGCTCATTTGAGAAGCAGGTGTCAGGATGGGATTAAGCATGCAAGGAGTTTAATTAGGGAACTGCCTTGGGAGAGGGAGCTGGGTGAAGCCATCAGGCTGAGGATGGGTGTTCATGCAGAGAGATAAGAACTTGAGGGAAGGTTGGGTGGAAGTGCCCTAGACACTGTCCAGCCTAAGAAGGTCCCCAAAGACCTTCTGAAAAGTTCCCTGTCTCCTAGGAACAGGCCTGCCTCAGTGTTCCTGCTCCACACAAAGCAGACAGTGGGAAGCATGACTTCATGGCATACGTGAAAACAGATTTCAGAGCAGCTGGGGTTGTTGTCTATTAAACTCCCTGCAGTTAGAGGTTGGGGAGGGTAGTCTTTCTTTACCAAATTTTTTCTGTGTTTTTTTTAAAAACACCCTACTAAGACTGATGATGGAAGTAAAAAGAAAATAACTAAAATATTTGTACCTTTTATAGGAAAAATTGGGTCATTTTTTGGGTCATAGAATTCTTTCAGAATCTGATTTCAAATACTCTATCCCACGAAAAATTTACATGAACAAAAGGGCCTCTGGTCTAGCATGACTCCTCCATCTCAAGTTCTTAGATTCTCAGCTTCTCCATGGCTCGGTTCCCCAACATTGTGTCTGCAGTCCCTCTATAGCTTTCCACTTGCTGAGATCTGAACTTCTATCAATTGCTAGTGCGACTTTTGGTATGAACTCATGGGTTCAACAGCTACATATATATTTTTCTCTTGTGAGGTACATCACCTTAGAATACTTCTGGCTTGCTTTTCAGGCTCTCTTGGGTACACTTCCTGATCTCTGAACTCTTTGAATCCTTGCTGAGTGTTAATTTCGAGAATATTCACAGGATGAGATGGCTTCTGTGTTTAGATCTTGACCATCGCCTTGTCCACTTAGTTCGTTAGACCTCTTCTTTCTTTCCTCTCTCGTATGGTCCTTTTTTCTGAAACATGAGGTTAATACTCTGAACTGTGATTTTGATTCTGTCCTCAACACTTAAGGGTATGTACCCTTTTTTATGTTCCTGCCATAAAAAACCCTTTCTTATGTTCTTGCCCTGTGCTCACATAATTGGAAAAATCAAATATACAATACATACATATACATCCTCTCACACGTAGTATCAAAAATGCATGTGATTGGTTTTTGTTGTTTAGGATAGTTATGTTCTACAAAGTTGCTCTGAACACTGAACTAGAGATTATAGAACTACTGCATAGAGGGGATGTTTGTATATAGATGCACATATCATACATAGATTGTAATCTTAAATGCTGAGCACAATTAGTAATCTTTATTTTACGAAAGAGAAAAAGAGGTTCAGAGTGTGAAGTTGACTTGCCTGAGTGAACAATATTTTGATACCCTACGTATGTCCACAAATGACCATTAAAGTATGCAAGTATTGATTTTAGTGTTACAGATAGGTTTTAGCCAGTAGGCAAATTCATAGATATGGAATCTATGAATGATGAGGATCGACTATACAAGGTAAAAAAAAAATTCAAAAATTCAAAATTTAAAAGGGCAGACGATGAAAAGTCTGTTTCTTCTTCTCTACCCTCAGAGCCCCCTCTTCTCCCAGCTCCCTGCTCCCCAGTCCTCAGGGAACTGCTATCATCAATCTCTTATTGATCCTTTCAGCTGCTGCTGCTAAGTCACTTCAGTCGACTCTGTGCGACCCCATAGACGGCGCCTACCAGGCTCCCCCGTCCCTGGGATTCTCCAGGCAAGAACACTGGAGTGGGTTGCCATTTCCTTCTCCAATGTGTGAAAGTGAAAAGTGAAAGTGAAGTCGCTCAGTCGTGTCCAACTCTTAGCGACCCCATGGACTGCAGCCCACCAGGCTCCTCCATCCGTGGGATTTTCCAGGCAAGGGCACTGGAGAGGGGTGCCATTGCCTTCTCCGGATCCTTTCAGAGGATCCTCGTAATAGCACGTTGGACAAAATTACTGGTTAAAAATAGGGGATTTGAATTCTAACAGATCTAGCCTCTAAAAAAATTTGCACATATTTGGGCAAGTAAGTTATTCACACTCTCTAGACCTCAGTTTCCTCAAGTCTAAAATGGAGGCAATAATCTCATTTGCTGGGCAGGCCTCAGAGAATTAAACTTTCACATATGCAAAGTACTTGTCACTGAAACTAGCTTGTGTGACCACCGTGGTGTCTACCTGTAGAGCCCACAAACCTGCCACATCCTCTGACCTCCACACTGCAGTAGTGATTTTCCCTGTCCCACTGCGTGGGACCAACCCGTGTGTCCTTAACTTTGAGTTCAACTTCACAGTGAAGCATTTGGCTGGAGGGGGAGGATCGTTGATTAACTAGCAGTTTTGTGCGAATCAGACTAGTGAGAGGATTTATGGGAAGGGTCGTCCAGATTTTTTTTAAAGGGCTGGTATCAGTTGGGGTTTAACTTTAGCTACAGCCAAAACCAGAGAGAGTAGAAAGGAAGATACAATCTGAAGGAGAAGAGGCATTTCCTGATCCAAATTAATAGTGTGGCCTCAGTACGATTATAGTCAGTGTAAGCACTCAGTGACACGCAAATATTCTTTCCTTCTCTCAAGAGAATGTCTTCCTTCTTAAGTGGAAAAACCAGTTTCCTCCCAGGAAAATGAAATACTCTGCTTTCCTAAATAAATTTCAGGCGTCGGTCCTGCTTTAAATGGTCTGTGTGAAAGTGGTTCTCTTGAGAGAATCAAAACGCATTTTCCTCCTGCAAATTAAAATTATTCTTCAATTACACATATATTTTCATGTATTAGATGTGCCACTGTTGGCAGAGCCTTTAGGAAGGATTAGCATAGGAACTGCTATCTACTTAAAAAAAATGGAGGGCTTTATCTGACTCAAATCTTTCCTGCAGTCAATCAGGCAGCATATAAGTAAATGTAAAAATAAAATAGAAGACTGGGGAAATAGAGTCTGTCCTTGAATTGTTTATCTGCTTTATGTTCCCAGGCAAAGCTGTCTGGAGCTTGGTTGTTTCTGTATGTGCTTGGAATACTGATATTTCCCTGCTTTGTACTGTGTGTCTTGAAGATTTAATTCCTTTTGACTTCAAAGGGAAAAATGATAGCATATACATCAAGTTTCTGTTTTGAGGAGGGCTTCAGAAGCGTCTCTGCTTTTTTAGAGATAATGAAAGTTCTCTGCTCACTCGCTTAGGAGCAGCTACTCTCATAAATGTGAATTCAGATTTCTCACAGTTTTATGTTTTAAGTTCAGAACAGACTGTCTAAAATAGCCTTGTGTCTTTTCTGTACCCTTTAACACTTCATAAGTATGTAGCCTCAAAACACTTAAGTTGAAATCATGGTAAGTAAAATTTATTCTGGTCATTGAACAAGTTAATTCTTCTTTTCCATTTTCGAAGTCTTTGCTCTGGACCTATATACTTGGAAAGGTGGGAGCCTTTTATGACTCTGCTCCCTAGAAATCCTGACTGCAAATTGAACATGGAGGTATTCACTGCCTGCCCACAGCTCCAGAGCAAGGTGTGGGAAGAAGTGAATCATTAGATACTGTGAAAACTTTTTCCTGACCCAGTTAGCCTCACTAAAGTTAATTCTTTCTTGGCAGCCTGTGTGTACATATGTGCGCAGTCGCGTCCAGCCCTTTGTGACCCCATGGACTGTAGCTCGCCAGGCTCCTCTGTCGGTGGGAGTTTCCAGGCAAGAATACTGGAGTGGGATGCCCTTTCCTCCTCTAGGGGATCCTACCCACTCAGAATCAAACCTGTGTCTCCTGCATTGACAGGTGGATTCTTTACCTCTGCACCACCTGGGAAGCCCTTGGCAGTTTGTAAGTGAGAGGGTAACAGGTGGGAAGGCCAGAGGTCCCCAAGCAGCAGGAGGAGTAAACTGCAAGAGGCAGATGATTTATTCATTTTCTACACAAAAATAAAAGAGGCTTCTTTTAATTCTATGCTGAGGACACCTGGTTCTCCCTTGAGCTAACCAATGTATTTTTCTTATGGAAATGTTTTTCTTAAGCTATGTTAATGAAACTATGTATTTGCTTTGGAATCTGCCTTACTTCAAAATGGTTCCGCCTAAGATTCAGTTGAGGTCAGTAGCTCAGTCCTGACCTACTCTTTGCGATCCCATGGACTGCAGTACGCCAGGGCTCCCTGTCCATCACCAACTAGTGTTTACTCAGACTCATGTCCATTGAGTTGGTGATCCCATCCAACCATCTCATCCTCTGTCGTCCCCTTTTCCTCCCACCTTCAATCTTTCCCAGCATCAGTCTTTTTAAATGAGTCAGTTCTTCCCATCAGGTGGACAAAGGATTGGAGTTTCAGCTTCAGCATCAGTCCTTCCAATGAATATTCAGGACTGATTTCCTTTAGGATGGACTGGTTGGATCTCCTTGCAGTCCAAGGGACTCTCAAGAGTATTTTCCAACACCACAGTTCAAAAGCATCAATTCTTTAGCACTCAGCTTTCTTTATAGTCCAACTCTCACATCCATACATGACTACTGGAAAAACCAATGCTTGACTAGATGGACCTTTGTTGGCAAAGTAATGTCTCTGCTTTTTAATATGCTGTCTAGGTTGGTCGTAACTTTGCTTCCAAGAAGTAAGTGTCTTTAATTTCATGGCTGCAGTCACCATCTGCAGTGATTTTGGAGCCTAAGAAAATAAAATCTGCCAATGTTTCCACTCTTTCCCCATCTATTTGCCATGAAGTGGGACTGGATGCCATGATCTTAGTTTTCTGAATGTTAAGCTTTAAGCCAACTTTTTCACTCTCTTTCACTTTCATCAAGAGGCTCTTTAGTTCTTCTTCACTTTCTGCCATAAGGGTGGTGTCATCTGCATAACTGAGGTTATTGATATTTCTCCCAGCAGTCTTGATTCCAACTTGGGCTTCCTCCAGCCCAGCGTTTCTCATGATGTACTCTGCATATAAGTTAAATAAGCAGGGTGACAATATACAGCCTTGATGTGCTCCTTTCCTGATTTGGAACAAGTTTATTGTTCCATGCCCAGTTCTGACTGTTGCTTCCTGACCTGCATATAGGTTTCTCAAGAGGCAGGTCAGGTGGTCTGGTATTCCCATCTCTTTAAGAATTTTCCACAGTTTATTGTGATCCACACAGTCAAAGGCTTTGGCATAGTCAATAAAGCAGAAGTAGATGTTTTTTCTGGAACTCTCTCGCTTTTTCAATGATCCAACAGATGTTGGCAGTTTGATCTCTGGTTCCTCTGCCTTTTTAAAATCCAGCTTGATCATTTGGAAGTTCATGGTTCATATACTGTTGAAGCCTGGCTTGGGGAATTTTGAGCATTACTTTGCTAGTGTGTGAGATGAGTGCCATTGTGCAGTAGTTTGAGCATTCTTTGGGATTGCCTTTCTTTGGGATTGTAATGAAAACTGACCTTTTCCAGTCCTGTGGCCACTGTTGAGTTCCAAATTTGCTGGCATATTGAGTGCAGCACTTTCACAGCACCATCTTTCAGGATTTGAAATAGCTCAACTGGAATTCTATCACTTTCACTAGCTTTGTTCATAGTGATGCTTCCTAAGGCCCACTTGACTTCACATTCCAGGATGTCTGGCTCTAGGTGAGTGATCACACCCTCATGATTATCTGGGTCGTGAAGATCTTTTTTGTACAGTTCTTCTGTGTATTCTTGCCGCCTCTTCTTAATATCTTCTGCTTCTGTTAGGTCCATACCATTTTGTCATTTATTGTGCCCATCTTTGCATGAAACGTTCCCTTGGTATCTCTACTTTTCTTGAAGAGATCTCTAGTCTTTCCCATTCTGTTGTTTTCCTCTATTTCTTTGCACTGATCCCTGAGGAAGGCTTTCTTATCTCTCTTTGCTTTTCTTGCAACTCTGCATTCAAATGGGTATGTCTTTCCTTTTCTCCTTTGCTTTTGCTTCTCTTCTTTTCATAGCTATTTGTAAGGCCTCCTCAGAAAACCATTTTGTCTTTTTGCATTTCTTTTTCTTGGGAATGGTCTTGATCCCTGTCTCCTGTACAATGTCACGAACCTCCGTCCATAGTTCATCAGCCACTCTGTCTATCAGATCTACTCCCTTGAATCTATTTCTCACTTCCACTGTATAATTATAAGGGATTTGATTTAGGTCATACCTGCATGGTCTAGTGGTTTTCCCTACTTTCTTCAATTTAAGTCTGAATTTGGCAATAACGAGTTCATGATCTGAGCCACAGTCAGCTCCTGGTATTATTATTGCTGACTGTATAGAGCTGCTCCATCTTTGGCTGCAAAGAATATAATCAGTCTGATTTCGGTGTTGACCATCTGGTGATGTCCATGTGTAGAGTCTTCTCTTGTGTTGTTGCAAGAGGGTGTTTGCTATGACCAGTGCGTTCTCTTGGCAAAACTCTATTAGCCTTTGCCCTGCTTCATTCTGTACTCCAAGGCCAAATTTGCCTTTTACTCCAGGTATTTCTTGACTTCCTACTTTTGCATCCCCGTCCCCTATAATGAAAAGGACATCTTTTTTGGGTGTTAGTTCTAGGAAGTCTTGTAGGTCTTCATAGAACCGTTCAACTTCAACTTCTTCAGCATTACTGGTCGGGGCATAGACTTGGATTACTGTGGTGTTGAATGCTTTGCTTTGGAAATGAACAGAGATCATTCTGTCATTTTTGAGATTGCTTCCAAGTACTGCATATCAGACTCTCTTGTTGACTATGATGGCTACTCCATTTCTTCTAATGGATTCTTGCCCACAGCAGTAGATACAATGGTTATCCGCCTAAGATTTATTTTTTATTTTCTGAAACCAGCATTCATGTCAATTGTTTTATGGCTGGGCTGGGTGCGGGAGGGGAGTGGGGATGAGGCACCTCGTGCCATCCTATCTCAAAAGTGCATGTTGTGGGAGCGGGTCCTGGTGAAACTCCCTCAGCCTTGAGGGGCCTCTCTTAGCTGATTAATAGCTTTCTAACAGACATAAAACACCTTGCTAAAAACTAGGAAGGGGGCACTCTTTCTGTTCCCTTCTGATGTCTTCTCAGATGCTTTCCCTGTCTGTTATACTTTAATAAAATGTTGCTACACAAAAAGCTCCAGGTAGTCAAGTCTTATCTCTGACCCCGGATCGAAATCTTCTCCTCTGGAGGTCACAGATCCTGGCCTAACACACGGCTTGCAGCAGCAGCCTTTCATAAGCTCGATCATAACCATTCACACATACTTTGCAGATCTCAATAAGATGAACAGGAAATTCACCTTTTTCATTTAGTTCTACTTTAAAAGTTAGACAATTAATAGATCATTAAAATAATAATTTTTAAATTTTTTCCTATCTCAATAAAATTTATTATTCTGTGCTCCATAACTGGAAACCTCACATTAATCCCCTTAATAGGGAAAAAAACTTCCCCTACCTGTGCCAAATGATGATTTCATGAGACCAAGTTGCAACCAATAGCTGAAAAGGGGGAAATATGGTTCTTGTTCTTTGGATGCTTACTATTTGGCTAGTGAGAACACACATGGAATTATTTGCAGTGATAGAGAAGTGATAAATGTGGTTGTGGTTTAGATAAGTGCTTCTCAACTTGTTTTTTTCTGCTACCACACACATGTAACTCGAAGTTCACGGATGTATGCACACCCATGGGTGTAATCATGGTCAAATGCAGTTCTTTAGGAAGTAGCTGTAACCCCACTCGTTCCTCTCCTGTTCATGAAAACAGAATGCAAGTGAATAAGCAGGCTAGCATTTAAAGAATATCCTTAAACTTGCATTTCTTTAAAATGCCAGTTTTTAAAACCTTTGCTACTTTGTCATTAGTGATGAATTGCTTGCAGTTCATTTCCTGACTGACTGCCCATACAGTTCAGGTGTTGAAAGGCGCTGATTTCTGTGATAACTGGTGCTTGGGTTTATAGTATTGCTGAGATCTGGTCCCACAGACACACAAACAAATGCAAAGTAATCAGTCCGTTAGTGTGTCTGTCTCAGGCTGAGGACGACCTGTGAACCTGAACGTAGTTTCTTGGGATGAACACTGTTGAGTTTCTAGAGAAATGCTCCTCTGTGTGTCTTGCCCACATGCTTGATGTCCCCTGTCTGAATGCTGTGGAAACTTAGAGCTGGTGTTCCTGCTGACATCAGAATGACACTCCTTCAGAGCTCAGAATTTCAGTGGCAGACGTGCTTCGAGATGCCAGACCCATTCACCTGGGACATAAGTGTCTCTTCCCCGAAGCCCCTGAACAGCAGCCTGACCACGTGCTTTATTTTGTCCATTTAAATAATGAGAAGGGACGTATGTCACTTCTGGGTGGGAGCTCTGGGGGCTGTCACGTGTTCCACTGTTGCTTTTCTCCTTTTGCTGGGAGAGCAGCGCTTGCTTCCCAGATGAAGAACTACGCTGGAAGGTGAGAGGTGTGGAGTTGAACTGAAATGCCCCTGCAGTGAGCAGGTGTGAGCAAGAAGAGCACCTTCGTTATAAACCACAGAGATTATGAGATCATATTTTGTTTGTGCGTTTTCAACCTGTCATAAGCTGCTGCTGACAAGTGCTCAGTCGTGTCCTGGTTCTTTGCATCTCCATGGACTGTAGCCTGCCAGGCTCCTCTGTCCATGGGATTTTTCCAGGCAAGAATACTGGAGTGGGTTGCCATTTCTTTCTCCAAATCATAAGTTAGCTGATTGATTATATATGGAGTCATGGAATTTCATCAGATTTATGGAGTCTTGGTTTCAAGTTTGATCTTTCCAATTTTATGGGCATGTTCCTTCTGTAAGAACTCAGTTTTCTCATCAACAAGTTGGGAACAAAAATATATGTATATATATTTTTACCATTACAATAATCAGTTAAAACTATTTTCTAACTGAAAATACATTGTAAACAAAATGTATGAAAGCAAGGACAAACTTCTCCCAGAAGGAAATGATTTTAAGCATGAGGAAGATCCTAAGTTCCTAATCCACTGACCTCTGTTCCTTACTCACTCTGAAGGTGTGAAAACTAACTATGCAGGTTTGGCGTGTATTAACTCTTAGAAAAGTATCTCTATCTGAGCAGCTTGCATGTAGCAGAAGCTCAATACATGGCAGCTTCTATTACTGTAAGAACTTGGCTTCTTCTCTGTTGTAATTCATGGTATTTAAACAATAATGTTATTCAACATTTTAAGGGTTTACATATTTAAAGCATGTGACAGCTGTTGCTTACTTGGCTGTTTTTTCTTCCTGAACATAGATCTTCTTTAGAAAAGGACCAATTCAGCTTTCCATCCTTGGCTCTAGCATATAAAAGGTGTTTAAATAACACTTGGATGTAAAAAAATTTGAAGTTTAATTGTAGCTGTTTTAAAATAATAAAGGTAAGAATTTTTTAAATGTTAGTATTTTTCAAGGTGTGATCTGAGATCTGCATCGAAACTTGGGGGATGGGGTTGCATAGGGGTGTGGGGGGAAACTGCTTGTTAAAATGCCGGTTCCAGACCTACTCAGTCAGAATCTCTGAGATAGGGTGGTTGGTGCTCAAGGAACTTGGAGTTTAATAGGAATTCCAGTTGACTCCTGGAAATGCTGAAGTTTTGAGAATTGCTTTTCCAATGATAGAAAGCTCATAATAAGAATGAGCCACTCACAGTGGTGTGAAAACCAACTGGAGAGCTTGTGCAAATGCAGATTCAGTGAACTCCCCTCAGACTGTAAGATCCAGTGGGTCTGTGGTGGAGGCCAGGAATCCGCTTTTTTACCAAATATCCTTTCTGTGCCCCTTCCCCCGACCCCAGTACACAGTGCTGCAGGTGTCTGAACTTTAAGCTTTGAGAAGCAGGAACTAGCTTCTCTTCCTTTTCCTGATTTGATCACTGCTACTCCCATGTTGATTTTGTGTTCTTGCATTTAACTGAAAAGTGATGAACATTTACAAGTCTCTCTGTCTGGATTTCACCTACACCAGACTGTGTTAGGGGAAAGCATAAGTAGCATGTGATTCTTTTGGTTGTGGTTTGTGGGGAGGGGTCTGTGAAGTGCTTGAAGTTGACCCCAGAGTGACCTATGTTGCCCCTGGCTAGTATTAAGCATTAATAAATATGTCCTTGAGGTAGGTCAGTGTCATACCTGCCCGCAAAACTTGCTCAAGTGATGTCGATGGAGGTAACTATGCTCTTTGGTGCTTCCTGAGTCCTAGGCACTCTGCAGCTGAGCTGAGTTACCTAACTCCAGAGGAGATGGGAACATGGGCGTGAGAGCAATGGAGTTTTGATTCAGGGGTTGGCAAAGAGCACTGTGTTATGCCCGATGTCCGAATCCCCGAGCGGGAAGAGAGAAGGCTTCCAAGACAATGCAACACGCAAAGAAAGGGAAGTTTATTGCTGACTTGAGTCAGGGCTCTTGCCACAACCAATGCAGTGGTGCAGGGTCCAAGAGCCCTGAGCCCAAGCTGTTACACAAATTTATAGGGTGAGCATAAGCAGTTGGTAGCTGGCTTAAGCGGATTGGTTACATGTTTGCAAAGTAATCTTATTGGCTCAAACCTTCGTGGGCTTTTTTCAAACTTGGGCGTTCGTGGGCTTTTCAGCTTTCCCTTGATAGGTTCCCTTTTTCTTACTGGGTGCATATTGATTGGCTGGCTCCAGGTGGCCTGATGGGGGTAGGGAATCTTACCATTTCGGGGGAGATCTAAACTTAGGTCCGGGCCACCTGTCATGGTGTTAGCCCTGGCAGCCTCACACACTGAAGTCCTGGAAGAGACGGACTCTTCGTTCCTTCTGTGGGGACATCCTCCACATCAGAAATGGGGACTGCCACGTGTTGGGTCAGGAAGCTCCCCTGGAGAAGGAAATGGCAACCCACTCCAGTATTCTTGCCGGGAATACCTCATGGACAGAGGAGCCTGGCAGGCTATAGTCCATGGGGTCGCAAAGAGTCAGACATGACTAAAGTGACTGAACACACACATACACACAAGCATATTGTATTGCAGCCTCCACCCTGGGGTGCACACAGTAGCTGGAGCCTGGTGGGCTGCAGGCTGACTCTCGTGGTCACCTGCCCTATGCACAGTTGTGCTGCTAGCTAGTGTGTGTGTGTGTGTTGGGGCTGGAGTGTAGAGAGGAGTCGGGATGGGTGGGTGTGTCTGACCCTGACCTCTCAGCAACCAGGCACATCCCGGGAGGGGAGGGGGCCGAGAACAGTGGTGGAATGTGAGCCCCGCCCTGTGGGCGTGACCCAGTGGCCCCCATCTGAGGGCCACAGTGGATGCAGGGTGTGAGGAGGAGGGAAAAGGGCTGGGCTCCAGGGTGTCAGGATTCAGGCAGAGGACTGAGAACCCATCAGGAGGCTTGGGGAAGTGCAAGAGGCAGGACTGTGTGTGAGCTGAGGCTCTAAATCATTGGGGCAAAATAAAGCCCAATTTGTAAAGAAATTCAGTGTGGTAAGTAAAAAGCATTAAATACCATTGCTGGGCCCTTTTGAGTGAGGGACCCTATGCGCATGGTCACAGCTCCCTGCAGCCAGCCCCGAGGTCTGGGGACCAAGGCTTTTTTGCTCCTCTCCCGTAGACACAAAGGGGATTTTTGGGTTCTCAGGTTTTCACCGGTGTTGAGGAGTCTCCTCATTGTTCTTGCATGGATAAAGCAAAACAAACTTCTGGACCAAAATAATATTGTGCAATAAAATTGCAAACCAGTACACGTTTTTGTTCATTTGCTCTGTAAGTTTTTGTTCTTTCGTTTGTGTTTTGGTGATGAGCAATGATTACAAAGCACTATTGAAGGTCTGAGTAAGTCTTCCCTCTTTGTGGATTATTTAAGGGATTTTTTTTTTCTTTTTTCCTTGAGAACTCGCTGTAGACTTCAGTCTTAGATGCCCACAGGGAACATGGTCTAATTCTAGGGAGATGACATTGGTTTCTTCTAAGAGAGACCACATGCGCATTTGATGTGGATATATAATGTTTTCCACATGTGACCACAGAGCGGCCCAAATCCTCCATCACAGGAGACATGATTATGACTTTAAATAAACCCAGGGCAAACAGCAGGTGATGAGGGTAAGTAAAACTATGACTGGTAGGTTCTCCTTGCCTCTGAGGCTTCCATTTAATAATTAATACAACTTTAGAGGCCACTTAAAGATACTCCCTGGGGATTATATTGATAAGAGCAATGAGATGTACTGTGTATCATGGTTTTCCTTGTCAACTTGAAGACAATTTGCATGCTTTTTCTGGCTAAGTTGGAGTAGCATTATGGCCTCATGTTTTTTCAAGGGTCGTGTGGCTATTGGGTGGAAATAACATTGGTTGGCCTTCATGCTTTGAGACTTTTTCATGGGAATAGAGGAAAACATTTTTTTCCTGACTCCTATGTTCCATATAGTACTTTTTAAACTTAAGTGTCTTGAAGTTGTGTGGATACCAAGTAGATTTACAGTTAAGAGATGCTGAATGGCACAATAGTGGTCATCTTCTAAGAGAAAGTAAATAGGACAATACTGTCAACTCTTAGAAGTCTCTAGGATTTCGCAGAAATGGCTTCCAAGGGGGCTGGTTTCTTTGAGGAAAAGAAGGCAGAGTAGGGTGATTCTCTTCTGATGTTTGAGGATGGATGTCTGGTATGCTGGAGAAGAGGAAGTGCTTTGTACTAATTATGTTTCTGTTGTCTTTTTCCACTGTAGCTTCATTTCCTTATTTTCTTTATTCCTTTGTCCGTATTACTTGCTGACCTACTGTACGTTTCCTTGATTATTTATTTCTTGTCTGTCACCCCTAGTAGAGTATAAACATCATAACGGCACAGACTACATGCTCTGTTCTCCTCCGTCCACCCAGCCCCTCGCCCAGTGACTGCAGTGACAATAATAGGTGACACCAGCTAACATGGGCTGCAGTGCTCGCCAGTGTTCTAACCTCCCTGACGTTGGTGTCACTTGATCCTCACAATAGCCCTTGGAGATAAGTAATATTTTAATCCCTACCTTATAACGGGGAAAACTAAAGCCTAGGAAACCTGAGCAGATTTCCCAGAATTCACACTGGTTGGTAAGTGGGAGAACAATGATTTGAACCGAGGCTGAGTGGCTCTGTCGTTTGCATCTAGAGCTTCATGGAGGCGGGAACCTTGACTGCCTGCTTTCCTCCACCCCCAACACATACTGAGCTCTCAATAAATATTTTCTGAGTAGATGAATGTTCAGCCTGAGGCATGACATCCCTGTCCAGGGGAGGGGCAGTGGCCATGGAAGACTGATGATGCTGAGGTGAGCTACTGGGACTGGCTTCTTCTCAAGCAGCTGGGTGTGACTTGTTTTCAGGGATGGTATCCCTCACACTTGTGAGGGGAACTTCTTCATCTTCTGTCCACTCTTCCCTCACCTACAGATGGGTTTCTGGGGACCAGGGGTTGTTCTGAGAGAAGCAGATCTGCCCATCCATCCAGGTAACTGCATTCCTCAGATGTGCAGCTGAGTCAACGACATCACTAGCACCGTCATGTCCCCAGATCAGTGTCTGGGATCTCATCCCTGGACCTTATAAGTTGCTTAGCCCAAGAAGTGTGTGGTCTCCATTCCCTCAGGTTGTATTCATTTGATGTCACTTCCCTGGTCACTCAGACAGTAAAGAATCAGCCTGTGATGCAGGAGACCCAGGTTCAGTCCCTGAGTTGGGAAGATCTTCTGGAGAAGGAAATGGCAACCCACTCCAGTACTCTTGCCTGGAAAATTCCATGGACAGAGGAGCCTGGCAAGCTGTAGCCAGGGGGTAGCAAAGAGTCAGACACGACTGAACAACTAACACCCACACACCCCCACACACACACACACGCGCGCGCGCGCGCTCACATAAATGGCTCTTCCTGGGGACAAGCCTTCCTCTTCTCTCTCTCTCTTTTAAAAAAATTTCTGGATTAAAAATTTTTTAAATTTATTTTTAGTTTTTTGCTGTGCTGGGTCTTCATTGCTGCACGAGAGCTTTCTGTATTTGTGCGTGGGCATTGTGGGTGCTTTTCTTCTTGCAAAGCACAGGCTCTAGGCTTGTAGGCTTCAGTAGTTGTGGTGTATGGGCTTAGTTGCCCCATGGCATATGAAATCTTCCCAGACCAGGGATCGAACACATGTTGCCTGCGTTGGCAGGTGGATTCTTAATCACTGGACCACCAGGGAGGTCCCTCTTCTCTTTTCTATTGTCAAACTAAAAATCCTGTGAAATATACATGTGTGTGTGTGTGTGTGTGAGTGTGTAAGTGAAGGAGGAAAGGAACAGGCCAATCTGACTCCATCTTGAAAAAGAAGGAAACTCCATCTTACATTCCCAGTCAACTTTGGACTATGTGCCTGGTAGCCATGGAGATCACATGCCTACAGCCAAACAGGCCTCCTGGACTGATAGACACCAGATTCCATGCCAAGATTCCCCTTCTCCAGAAAGAATGTAACAGTCCCCTATGTGGTCAATCACCTTTGTAATCTTTATGCCACCCACTGGTGTAGGTTACAGGGCATAACCAGCTGACTCTTCTGATTATGAAATATGGCTGTAGCCTGATTGTACCTCCCTTTAACATTTTCCAGGCTAGGTCTAAGGAATTTGGGGATGTGGGCTTGAGCACGTACACTTAAGGTACGTAAGGTTTTCACAGAAGTTGGTCGGAGTCCCTGATTAAAGAGGAGACTCTGACTTGGATGCGCCGGTGTAATAAACTGCACTCCACTATCCACGCTGTCCTTTGGAGTGAGTTTGTTTCCCAGAGGGTTTGACTCTAACCTAAGTATGAGAGAGAGGGGTTACTGTGGCTGGACTCAGAAAGCATTTTCATTAGCCTTAAAAACAGTTATAAAACATTCTATTTCCCTTATTCTCTCTTATTACCACACAGTGAAGATGAGAATCCAGCAGCAGCTTTGGAAAAGCATGTTACTTCTGTGTGTGTGTGTTGGGGGGGGCTGTGGTGGTGTGTATTTGCAGGCTGTGTACCTAGTTGGGAGGGAAAAGGCAGAAGGTGCCAAGGTACAGCTGCATGGAGGCTAAGTTTCAAGTAACAAAATACAAAGGTGTCCCTGCGGGTGGGACTGTTAAGCTTTGCAGCCTATTAACACACACAGTGGGGGGGTCGTCGTGCCTGCCTGCTTGGAAGTAACACACTGCACCCCTACTGGGACACAAAGGCTGCCTTGGGAATCGGGGTGCTCACCGCAGTTGAGGGAGAGCCTCTCAACTCAGAAGGAAGTCAGCAGAATGAAAGAGGCCTTCTGTGGGCACCTGACAAGCTGAGTCCTGCTGCTGCTACCAGGGAAGTTGGTTTTAGAATCAACATTTGAGATATGCCCATAAAAACTGAGCAAAGAAATTGAACTACTGTTTCACAATCAAGTTTCTGATAAACATAATGGATACCTTGGGACTATCCCATACGTCCACCACCAAAGCACATATGTTAATAGTATAAAATTCATTTGGCAGCAAATATCCTTTTTTCTTATCATATATTCTCATAGGTGAACTTGTGAGCTTATATTTTGTCAAATACATCTGATAAGGAAATGTCATTCAAGCTTTTAGCTTATATCAGTGGTTTTAGTTTTTAAGTTATCTTCATCCTTCTATTAATAATTCTAAAGTTTGGCGTGGAGACAAAAAGCCCCTTGGAAAAGGAATTATAGCAGATATGGTTTACTTCTGCTTGTCTGGTCATCATAGACTCTATAGACTTTGGCACTAGAAAATCACATCAGTGCTTCAAAAATCTTGAACTGTGATGTTAAAGAGTAATTATAAAGAGGGATGTATCTGATGTGAGTCTATGGTAACACTCTTTTACATGCTCAAAGAAAACTATGGTGATCTTTTTATAGGACTAAACTCTTTCTAGATCATTACTGAGCACAGGGTAGGTCATTAGTCCCTTGCTTTAAAAAAAAAAAAAGAAAAAAGGTGTCAATTCTCTCTTGGAGTCTGCATTTTTGTGGAGGAAAAAGCCAGTAAGTAATAGACATAGTACATAATAAGTAAGATATGCACTAAGTTAGGCGGTGAGTTAAGAATAAAAAAAAGATATGGAGACAGAGAAATTAGCAGTGGGAAGAGAGATACATGGCAATTTACAGTAGGATGGTTAGTTTGGCTTTCCTGAGACGGTGATATTTGATCAAATATTTACAGGAGGTGGGGGCTTCCCTTGTGGCTCAGCTGGTAAAGAATCCGCCTGAAATGCAGGAAACCTGGGTTCGATCCCTGGGTTGGGAAGATCCCCTGGAGAAAGGAAAGACTACCCACTCCAGCATTTTGGCCTGGAGAATTTCATGGACTGTATAGTCCGTGGGGTGGCAAAGAGTCAGACATGACTGAGTGACTTTCACTTTCACTTTACAGGAGGTGAGGGGGTTAGTTATGTAGATATCTGGGGGATGAACAGTTCAGGCAAAGGCAACAAGCCAGTGTGAATGTCCTGTGTGAGCTCACTCAGCATGTGTGAGAATAGCCAGGAAGCCTATGGGGCTGGTGTGTAAATGAATGAGTAATAGTACTTGAGGTCAAAGCAGAGGGGAGTTCAGCATCTTTTAGGTCATGGAAGGACTGTGACTCTTACTGGAAAGGGAAGCCCTTGCAGGATTTTGAGCTGAAGTATAACTTGATCAGGCTGACTTATAAGGCTAAGTCTGACTGTACTCTGGATGATCAGGAGTAGAAGTAAGGAGACCAATTAGGCTATTGCCGTCATCTAGGTATCTTGTCTATTGTTGAATAGCAAGTTACCCCCAAACTTGCTAGTTTAAAACAACAAACGTATTATTTCATAGTTTGTGAGTCAAGAATTTAGGCATGGCTTGTCTAGGTCCTCTGGCTCAGGGTGTTTCGTAAAGATGTGATCAAGGTGTCAGCTCAAGGCTTGATTAGGGGAGGATTCACTTCTATATTCACTCACATGGAAGTAGGTACCTTGTGGGTTATTGAACTGATCCCTTAATATTGGTCACAGACCATCCTCAGATCCTTGTCATAGTATCCTCCTCCTTGGAGAGCTTACAACAATGTGACAGCTTACTTGAGGAGAGCAAATGAGTAAGGAGGGGCGGCAGGGAGGGAGTGAGAGAGATTGATTTGGAAGTCAGAGTATTTTAAAACTGGAAACAGGTTGTTAATTTCTAATATCACATTTCCCCAAATATGTGAATAAAGACTCATCAAACAAACAAAAACCAAAACCCCCCAAATCACTAATATCCCGTTAGTTCTGTCATATTCTTTCTGTCAGAAATAAGACACTAAGTCCCACACATACTCAAGCGGAAGAGATTGTACAGGGGTGTGAATATCAGGAGCTGGGATCACGTCCAGCCATTTCAAAAGCTGCCTAATGAGCTTTGCAAGAGAGGATGCTAGAGCAGTAGCAAGAGAGGTGATGAGGAGTGGTGTCAAAATACACAGGAAATCTTGGAACTGTAATTGATGCTCCATTTTTATTATTGGTAGATAACTTCAGGCACCCTGTGTAACATTAATACCTCTGGGCTTTTAATTGAAAGTTTACTCACCTACCAATAATTAAAGCATACAGTTTAGCCAAAATTTACAAAGCCTAATACATGATAGACCCTGTTTTAAACCCTGGTAATCTGTATTTACACTGTTAGTCTGAGAAGGATGCTAGGAATAATGAAGTAGATGAACTATTTTGTAGAATGCGATGTGCTATACAGATAAAAGTCAAGTATAGGCGCAAGAGTAGTAACTTAGAATTTGAGCAAAGAGTTTGGGCAAAGGATAGAGCCCTTCTGTCTTTCCATGTGTCTCTCATTTGTTTCTGTGGGGGTGGAAGCAGAAACCGATTCCTTCTGTAGCATGTTTCTACAGAGTATGGCAGTGCTTAGAAGCTACCTAGGATAAAGCCATATGGATTTTGACCTAGAACTCAATAACTGAGGCTAGAGAAGTAAGGATGGCTGGGAAGAGATGGAGAATTTAACTGAATGGCGGGCTAGTTCTGTTTTTAACAAGAAGGCATGTGACCCTGATGAGGCATAATGGCTTAATAGGACCCTGCAGTGGCATGAGGTCTGGTTCAAAGTAAAATCGACCAGAGAGTACGAAGTTCAGGGTAGACCTTTTGAGGCTGGGTCAGGCTGGCTACTGTTTGTAGTGGGACTAGAAGGAGGTGAGTCTGCAAAGTTGAACTAGTAAAACAGTGTGAGGCAAAAGCCTTGATAATGTTTGGCTAATGGAGCCACTGACAGCCATCCTAATATTTGTATAGAAATTCCAGATTTCTCATGAGTAGGTTTTGTGTGATACTTCTGTTTCCCTTCTTTTATTTCATATTATCTGTATCTTTATATTTTAAAGGAATTTCTTGGTACCATATAGTTTTTATCTAGTGTGACAGTCTCTGCCTTTTATTTAGTGTTTAGATTATGTTTAATGAAAATAACAGTGTGAGTTAGTTTTAAATAGATAATTTTGCTTCTTGTTTTTATTTGTACCATCTGTTCTTTTTGCCCCTTTTCTGCCTTCTTTTGGATTAATGGAGTATTTTTCTGAATTTATTTTATCTTCACTATTGACTTGTTAGCTATACCTCTTATATTTAGAAGTTACTCTGAGTTACACTGAATGATACACATTTAAACTTACAGCCAACTTTCAAATGATGTTATATCAACAGATAATTTATGAACCTCATAGCAGTATACTTTCATTTCTCTCTCCCATCCTTGATGCTTTTGTTGCCATAAGTCTTATTTCTGTGTATGTCCATATAATATATTGTTACTATTTTTGCTTTAAGCAGTTATCTTTTGAAGAAATTAACAAATGAGAAATAAGAGCTTTTTATTTTTTTATTTACCAGCATATTTACTATTTCTGGCATTCATTATTCCTCTGTTAGAATCCAGATGTCCATCTAGTATCGTTTTCTTTTTGCCTGAAGAATATCCTTTTGTTTTTTATGGTACAGGCTATGCAGTGATTCAGCTTTTACTTTTCTTTTTTTTTTTTTTTAAAGTTTTATTTATTTATTTTTTTGTCATACATTGATATGAATCAGCCATAGATTTACACGTATTCCCCATCCCGATCCCCCCTCCCACCTCCCTCTCCACCCGATTCCTCTGGGTCTTCCCAGTGCACCAGGCCCGAGCATTTGTCTCATGCATCCCACCTGGGCTGGTGATCTGTTTCACCATAAATAGTATACATGCTGTTCTTTTGAAATATCCTACCCTCACATTCTCCCACAGAGTTCAAAAGTCTGTTCTGTATTTCTGTGTCTCTTTTTCCATTTTGCATATAGGGTTATCGTTACCTTCTTTCTAAATTCCATATATATGTGTTAGTATGCTGTAATGTTCTTTATCTTTCTGGCTTACTTCACTCTGTATAAGGGGCTCCAGTTTCATCCATCTCATTAGGACTGATTCAAATGAATTCTTTTTAACGGCTGAGTAATATTCCATGGTGTATATGTACCACAGCTTCCTTATCCATTCATCTGCTGATGGGCATCTAGGTTGCTTCCATGTCCTGGCTATTATAAACAGTGCTGTGATGAACATTGGGGTGCACGTGTCTCTTTCAGATCTGGTTTCCTCAGTGTGTATGCCCAGAAGTGGGATTGCTGGGTCATATGGCAGTTCTATTTCCAGTTTTTTAAGAAATCTCCACACTGTTTTCCATAGCGGCTGTACTAGTTTGCATTCCCACCAACAGTGTAAGAGGGTTCCCTTTTCTCCACACCCTCTCCAGCATTTATTGCTTGTAGACTTTTGGATAGCAGCCATCCTGACTGGCGTGTAATGGTACCTCATTGTGGTTTTGATTTGCATTTCTCTAATAATGAGTGATGTTGAGCATCTTTTCATGTGTTTGTTAGCCATCTGTATGTCTTCTTTCTAAAAGGGCTTTTATCTTTCTTTCATTTTAAAAGATATTTTCACAGGACATATTTCTAGGTTAACATTCGTTTATTCTTTTTTTAGTGTGATTGAACAAAACACACATAAAATTCACTATCTGAACCATTTT
>NC_057388.1:23058044-23112685 GCF_019320065.1 Cervus canadensis | reverse complement strand
AAAATAAAAGAGAAAAAATAAAAAAGAAAAAAAAGAAAAAAAAAAAGAGAAAAAGTAAAATTATATCTAGGAGTTTCTCTGGAGCTGTTGCGGGTCAGTGTGGGTTCGGCTCAGTTTCAGATAGCTCCTCGTTCCAGCTTACACTTCTCGATATCTACAGGCCCCTTCCGGTGTAGTCCGTGTTTTCTAGAGGGATTTTAATCTGTTGCACCAGTCCCTTCTGAGGCGGTTCCCTTTGTTTATTTGGCTTCTGTTTGCCGGTCTCTTCAGAGGCTCATTTCCGCCCTGACACAGGCAGGCGGAGGTGGACTCTTATTCAGGTAGCTAGTTCCGTCACTCTGCGGGGAGGGGCTGGCGCCGCGCGGATGGGGCTGGCGCTGCGTGGATGGGGCTGGCGCTGCCGGAAGGGGCTGACGCTGCTTTCTCCGTCTGCGGTGCTCAGGCTCCCAGCTGTTCTATATGGAGCGCGGCCCGCGCTGCGCGAGGCTCCAGCCCTCGGGTGTTCCACAAAAGCGCGGAGCGAAAAGCTGCGCCCGCTCTCAGTGCCTTCCCCGTCAGAGCGGTCCAGGCAGCCAGGGGCTTGATGGGCGCACTATCCCCAGGTGTGGCGCACTCACTCCCTTCCGCGGACCCAGTCTCAGTTTCCGCTGACGCCAGTCGGGTGCGCGCGCCTTCCGCCCTCTGTGTCCCCAGCCCCAGTCCCCGCCCGCGCCGGTCGGGTGCCTGCGCCCTGTGTCTCGCCGCGACCTTCCCCTCCCCACTGCCTCCTGCCTCCGGCGGGGCTGGGCCGGTCCGCAGCCTGCGAGCTCTTCCCTGGATTTTCTCGGTCTCTTTGTTCTGCGAACGGCCGGCAGTGTGTTCCGGCCGGTTAATTTACTCTCTCTCCTTTGGTCTCCCACAGTTCAAGTTGGCACCTCACAGAAGCTCCCTCCGATTGTCCTCAGGGCACTCAGGCCCGGACCCTACCCCAAGCAATGCCGCCTAAGACTCCCTTCCCGGGACGGATCTCCGTCCTTAGCTCTTTTGTCTCACTTTTAATCTTTTATATTTTGACCTACCTCCTTTCGAAGACAATGGGCTGCTTTTCTGGGTGCCTGATGACCTCAGCTAGCGATCAGAAGTTGTTTTGCGAAGTTTGCTCTGCGTTCAGTTATTCTTTTGATGAATTTGTAGGAGAGAAAGTGGTCTCCCCGTCCTACTCCTCCGCCATCTTGGCTCCTTCTCTTGTAATATTTTCAAATGTAAGAATTTTATACCTACATAGGTATACATAGATAAATGTTTATTTGTTATCACTTAGGTCAGTTATTGTATAAAAAGCTTTGCATGGGGGTACTATAAATGTGTATATACATACTGAATTCTTTTCTAAAACCTTCAAGGAATTCATCTGAGAAATCAGAAATATAGACAGACATTTGGGTTTAAAGCTGGTGATTTGCAGCATTTTTGTAAATGTGAAAAATTCTATTTGACCTCTATTTATAGAGACTAGTTTAATTAGTAATTTTAAAGTGTCACTTCAAGTTGTTTTGAGGGAATTTTTATTGAGCATGAATATGCTCATGATATTATATTAATATAATTTGTTTTGTTAACTATATATAATGTGTATTTAGCTTACATGTCCAAATGTCTGTGTATGAGTACATACAGTAGGAAAACTAGTTGGGTATGTGAATACTGACATGTGACTGAGTTGACAGTAATTGAAGTCATTAAAAATCTATGAATGTGATATACAAATACTAAGTATTTGGTTTTGATTGGTTTTGGACATTCCAATGTACTTGATTTTGCTGCTTAGAAATGATTTAAAAAAACTTTAATTCTTTGAAATTTTAATGACACCAAGCAGCTGCTAAAGAAGAAGATAGCTAAAGAATAACAAACAAATTCAGTAGTGAAAATTATGCAGTCTATAGAAACACAAGGGAAATCACTAGATTGGTCCAAAGTATTCTTATTGGATATTCAAATACATAATCATGTTCTACACTGTTTTTGAAAAATTTGGTACAAAAGCTTTTTAAATTACATGAATCAGTTTCTTGAGGAAAATTGATATGGTGGGCACAGATGGTATTCTAAACTTCATTGAGAGACCTGACCTCATTTCTAACACAAATTTTTAAGTTTTCAGTGAGAATCTTAGAAGATAAATTTTCATGAAAATGCACATGCATGGAAGACACAGCAGGTCTCAACTAGTGACAGAATTGTTCTTTTGGTGTTAACTGTATCAAAAATGATATCATAGACTTTACTGTAGAGATTAATGTGTTAAATTTTCTCAATCTCCATTAAGAGTATTTTAATAAAAGTGACTGTTTAACTTGAAAGGGAAAAAACATCTTTCAAAAACATGCCTAACAAAAGGGTGCTGAGATCAAACTTGGGAAATGTGACATTCCACCTTCCTCTTCACTGTGCGCATTAGAAGAGCCAGGTTTTACGGCAGAGGAACTCACATTCTATAACCTAAATTTCCCATACTCACATCTAACCAGCCTCCTCCATTTCGTTTTCCACGTAATAACTAATGTTCACCATTTTCCTTATTCAGTAGAATAAAGACAATTGTGCACATATAAACAAAACAAAACAAAACTGCCTAAAACAATGGTTTGATTTTTAAAGATTCCTGTCACTTAAGTATCTAGGTCCAAGAATACAGTCATAAAATTAAAGGAATATAACAGGAATTTCCCTTTGTAATATGTATCCTGCCCACACCCCACATGTATTAGAATGAGTAAGACTTGTATCTTATGCTGGGTATTAACACATTAGGCTTTAAATGCTGAGTTAACAAGAAACCGGTTTCGAACATGAACTTTTATGAAGAGTCTTTTCGTTACATCCATAAGCAGTACACTTCTCAGCTGTTTTATCTCCATTTTTACAGGATGTGCTTGCCCGTTCCTTCTCCTCCCTCACTCAGTGTTTAGTTAGGCCTGGATTGGAGTTGGAGTGATCAGAAGGAGCCTTAGAATGGAGTCTCAGAAGAAATCTCACATTACATGGAGTTTTGAAAAGGAAAAGTAGGAAAGAGGAGAGTGCAAATTGTTTTTATAAATGAATTGAGGAATGGGTAAGAATGAACAGATAGTGAGGTGAGTAAGTAAAAGATAAAGAAAAGGAAGAAAATGAGTGAAGAAACAGATGAGGCTTTTAACGTAAAGCTTTGCATTGGAAAGAAGAGACTTGTTAGTGAAAGTTTCTGCAAACAATTATTTTGCCCTTCAGATGTCAGGCACAGATCAGGGTAGTGAGTTACACATCTCACTAATAAAACCACAACCTATATATTTACTTTGAGAAAATAAATTCACATTTGGTGGTGTGTTTGAATTTTTTAAACATTTCTCAGAGTCATGCTTTTCTCTATTGGTCAAGACTGTATCCTTCTCTCTCCTGTCTTTATTTCTCTTCCAGTCATCCTACCTAGGCATGTTCAGGTAACCATAGGGGTTCTGGTTCTATTTCGGAGAAATCTGACAGTACTATAGAAAAAAAATGATTCTGTGACACTGGCTAGATCTCTTTTGAGGATGTTTTTACCTCCTGAAGTGTCTTAAGTGTCTTAGCCTGAAACAGTAGCTTTGTCTCTTCATTTCATGTGTATGAAGATACACTTATAAATTATTGCTTTACAAACTTGTTTTATGAATATCCTCTCACATAGATAAGATTTGATGGTACAGTTTAAAAACTAATCACTTAGATATCTTTTGATATAGCCTCATCCTTCATGGGGACTTGGGCAGGAGGAGTGGAGGTGTCCTTCAATTTTCCACACCAGTGATCCCCACAAATAATCCTTTTAACAAGCAAATCTGTCAGTGTTCATTCACAGCTTTAGGACCTTAGGGGGACCTCTGTGGTTCACAGGATAAAAGTACCAGCTCCTTAGCATAATCTTAGAGGAAATGCTTGTAGCTTTTGAATGTTGAGGATGATGTTAGCTGTGGGTTTTTCATATATGGCCTTGAGGTATTTTCCCTCTCTGCCCATTCTAATGACAATTTTTATTATAGATGGATGTTGAATTTTTTCCATTGCTTTTCCTGCATCTATTCGAGAAGATCATATGGTTTTCATCCTTCATTTTGTTAATATGCTATATCAATGATTTTTGTGGGTTTTGAGCCCTCTTTGCATTCCTGGGATAAATCCCACTTGATTATGATGTGTGATCCTTTTGATTTTTTGTTGGATTCGGTTTGTTAATGTTCACTTCAGTTCAGTTCAGTCGCTCCCTCGTGTCTGACTCTTACGATCCTGTGGACCAGAGCATGCCAGGCCTCCCTGTCAATCATCAACTCCCAGAGTTTACTCAAACTCTTGTCCATCAAGTCAATGATGCCATCCAGCCATCTCATCCTCTGTCGTCCCCTTCTCCTGCTTTCAATCTTTCCCAGCATCAGGGTTTTTCAAATGAGTCAGCTCTTTGCATCAAATGGCCAAATGCTGGAGTTTCAGCTTCAGCATCAGTCCTTCCAATGAACACCCAGGACTGATCTCCTTTAGGATGAACTGGTTGGATGTCCTTGCAGTCCAAGGGACTCTGAAGAGTCTTCTCCAACACCACAGTTCAAAAGCATCAATTCTTCGGTGCTCAGCTTTCTTTATAGTCCAACTCTCACATCCATACATGACTACTGGAAAAACCATAGCCTTGACTAGACGGACCTTTGTTGGCCAAGTAATGTCTCTGCTTTTTAATATGCTGTCTAGGTTGGTTATAACTTTCCTTCCAAGGAGCAAGTGTCTTTTAATTTCATGGCTGCAGTCATGAAACCCCCCAAAATAAAGTCTGCCACTGTTTCCCCATCTATTTGCCATGAAGTGATGGGACGAGATGCCATGATCTTAGTTTTCTGAATGTTAAGCTTTAAGCCAACTTTTTCACTCTCTTCTTTCACTTTCATCAAGAGGCTCTTTAGTTCTTCTTCACTTTCTGCCAGAAGTGTGGTATCATCTGCATATCTGAGGTTATTGATATTTCTCCCAGCAATCTTGACTCAAACTTGTGCTTCATTCAGCCCAGTGTTTCTCATGATGTACTCTGCATATAAGTTAAATAAGCAGGGTGACAATATACAGCCTTGATGTACTTCTTTCCTGATTTGGAACCAGTCTGTAGTTCCATGTCCAGTTCTTACTGTTGCTTCCTGACCTGCATATAGATTTCTCAAGAGGCAGGTCAGGTGGTCTGATATTCCCATCTCTTTCAGAATTTTCCCAGTTTATTGTGATTCACACAAAGACTTTGGCATAGTCAATAAAGCAGAAGTAGATGTTTTTCTGGAACTCTCTTGCTTTTTTGACGATCCAACGGATGTTGGCAGTTTGATCTCTGGTTCCTCTGCCTTTTCTAAAATTAGCTTGAACATCTGGAAGTTCATGGTTCACGTATTGCTGAAACCTGACCTGGAGAATTTGAGCATTACTTTACTAGCGGGTGAGATGAGTGCAATTGTGTGGTAGTTTGAGCATTCTTTGGCATTGCCTTTCTTTGGGACTGGAATGAAAACTGACCTTTTCCAGTCCTGTGGCCATTGCTGAGTTTTCCAAATCTACTGGTATATTGAGTGCAGCACTTTCACAGCATCATCTTTTAGGATTTGAAATAGCTCAGCTGGAATTCTGTCACCTTCACTAACTTTATTTGTAGTGATGCTTCCTAAGGCCCACTTGACTTCACATTCCAGGATGTCTGGCTCTAGGTGAGTGATCACACCATCGTGATTATCTCGGTCATGAAGATCTTTTTTGTACAGTTCTGTGTGTTTTTTACACCTCTTCTTAATATCTTCTGCTTCTGTTAGGTCCATACCATTTCTGTCCTTTATTGAGCCCATCTTTCTGTGAAATGTTCCCTTGGTATCTCTAATTTTCTTGAAGAGATCTCTAGTCTTTCCCATTCTATTGTTTTCCTCTATTTCTTTGCACTGATCACCGAGGAAGGCTTCCTTATCTCACCTTGCTATTCTTTGGAACTCTGCATTCAAATGGGTATATCTTTCCTTTTCTCCTTTGCTTTTCAATTGTCTTCTTTTCACAGCTATTTGTAAGGCCTTCTCAGACAACAATTTTGCTTTTTTACATTTCCTTTTCTTGGGGATGGTCTTGCTCCCTGTCTCCTGTACAATGTCGTGAACATCTATCCATAGTTCTTCAGGCACTCTATCATATCTTATCCCTTGAATCTATTTGTCACTTCCACTGTATAGTCATAAGGGATTTGATTTAGGTCATACCTGAATGGTCTGGTGGTTATCCCTACTTTCTTCAATTTAAGTCTGAATTTGGCAATAAGGAGTTCATGATCTGAGCCATAGTCAGCTCCCAGTCTTATTTTGCTGACTGTATAGAGCTTCTTCATCTTTGGCTGCAAAGAATATAATCAATCTGATTTCAGTGTTGACCATCTGGTGATGTCCGTGTGTAGAGTCTTCTCTTGTGTTGTTGGAAGAGGGTGTTTACTGTGACCAGTGTGTTCTCTTGGCAAAACTCTATTAGCCTTTGCCCTGCTTCATTCTGTACTCAAAGGCCAAATTTGCCTGTTACTCCAGGTGTTTCTTGACTTCCTACTTATGCATTCCAGACCCCTATAATGAAAACGACATCTTTCTTGGGTATTAGTTCTAAAAGGTTTTTTAGGTTTTCGTAGAACCGTTTAACTTCAGCTTCTTTAGTGTTACTGGTCGGGGCATAGACTTGGATTCCTGAGATGTTGAATGGTTTGCCTTGGAAACAGAGATCATTCTGTCATTTTTGAGATTGCATCCAAGTACTGCATTTTGGACTCTTTTGTTGACTATAATGTTAATGTTATGTTGAAAATTTTTGTATCTAGGTTCATCAGTGATGCCAATCTGGAATTTTCTCTTTTTGTAGTTTGTTTGTCTAGTGTTGGTATCAGAGTCATTCTGGCTTAGTTGAATGAGTCTGGAGTATTCCTTTTGCATTAAAAAAGAAAATAAGCATACTAACACATATATATGGAATTTAGAAAGATGGTAACGATAACCCTATATGCAAAACAGAAAAAGAGACACAGAAATACAGAACAGACTTTTGAACTCTGTGGGAGAAGGTGAGGGTGGGATGTTTCAAAAGAACAGCATGTATACTATCTATGGTGAAACAGATCCCCAGCCCAGGTGGGATGCATGAGACAAGTGCTCCGGCCTGGTGCACTGGGAAGACCCAGAGGAATCGGGTGGAGAGGGAGATGGGAGGGGGGATCGGGATGGGGAATAAGTGTAAATCTATGGCTGATTCATATCAATGTATGACAAAACCCACTGGAAAAAAAAAAAAACAACAACCAACTTTTTTAAACAAAAACAAAAACAAACAAACAAAAAAAAAACAACAACCAACTTTTTTAAACAAAAACAAAAACAAAAAAAAAAAAAAATAGTTTGTGAAGTGTACGTGTTAACTCCCCTTTAAATGTTCGGTAAAATTCACCTGTGAGATTGTCTGGTCTTGGACTATTTGGGGGGAGTTTTAAAATTACTGAGTCAGTTAAACTACTGGTAATCAGAATGTTCAGATTTTCTAATTCTGTAGGATTCAGTCTTGAAGATAGTATGTTTCTTGAAATTTGTCCATTTCTTCTGTATTCTGTTTGTTGGTATGTAATTGTTCATAGAAGTCTCCTATGGTTATTTGTATTTCTATGGTGTCAGTTGTAACTTCTCTTTAATTTCTGGATTTTATTTGTGCCCTCTCTTTTTCTTATTGACTGTATCTTAAAGTTTTTAAAATTTTGTTTATATTTTTGAAGAACCAGCTCTAGTTCCATTGATCTTTTCTATTGTCTCTTAGTCTTTATTTTGTTTATATCCTCTATGATGTTTGTTATTCCACTAACTTTGACTTTTCTTATTATTCTCTACTTCCTTTAAATGTACTTTTATATTTTTTATTTGTGATTTTTCTTTTTCTTAAGGTAAGTCTATGTTGCTATGAAGTATTTTTTGAGACCTGCTTTTGCTGTCTGCCATGGATTTTGGATAGTTTACATTTTCCTTTGTTTAAAGGTATTTTACTTTTGTCTTTGATTTTCTTGTCCATTGGTTACTTAGTAACATGTTTAGTTTCTACATTTGTTTTTTCCAGTTTTCTACTTGGAGTTGATCTCTAGTTTCATGGTTGGAAAAGATGCTTGATTTTATTTCAGTCCTCTTAAATTTACTGAGACTTGTTTTGTTACCTAACATATCATCTATCCTGGAAAATGTTTCATGTACACTTGAAAATATTGTGTATTATATAGTTTTTGTATGTAAAGTTCTGTATCCAATCTATCTTGGCTAATGTGTCTTAAGGCCATTATTTCTATATTGATTTTTTTGGTCTGGATGATAAGTTCATTGTTGTGAGTGAGTATTAAAGTCACCTAATATTACTGTATTGCTGTAAATCTCTCCCTTTATGTCTATTAATATTTACTTTATGTATTTAGGTGCTCCTACATTGGGTGTATAAATATTTTTGTATTATCTTCTTCTTGGATTAATTTCTTTATTACTCTTTAATGCCCTTGTCCTCAGTTAGTCTTTCTTTTACAGTCTTTTTTGTTGAATGTGCATGTTGCTATCCCCAACTGTATGTTTTTTGCTTCCATTTGTATGGAATTTTTTTCCATCACTTCACTTTCAATCTGTTTGTGTCTTTATATCTTACACGGGACTCTCGTAGGCAGCTTATAGATAGGTCTCATTTTTTTTTGTCCATTCATCTGCTCTGTCTTTTGGAACATTTAGTTTATTTATATTAAAAATGATTGATAGGTATTGATAGATATTGTTTGGGTGATTTCCACTATTTTGTCTTCCAGATTGAAGATACATTTTTCTGTATCATCTAATCTGCTATTGATTGCTTCTAGTGTATTTTTCATTTAAATTGTTGTGGTCTTCAGTTCTGATTAGTTCTTTCTTACAGTTTGTAACTTTTTGTTAATAGTCTTTTCTCTGTTTTTGTCCTGAGTTGGGTGAGCATGTTTATGACTGTTATTTTTAATTCTTTATCAGGTAAGTTATCTCTATTTCATTAGACTTGGGGAGAGCGGGTTTATCTTGTTCTTTAATTTCTGCATAGCTTTGAATTAAGCAGAATAGCTACCTCTTCTGGTCTTAGGGCTTCCCTGGTGGCTCAGCTGGTAAAGAACCCAGCTGCAATGCAGGACACCCCTGTTTGATTCCTGGGATGGGTAGTTCCCTGGAGAAGGGATAGGCTACCCACTCCAGTATTCTTGGGCTTCCCTGGTGGTTCAGATGGTAAAGAATCCTCCTGCAATGCAGGAGACCTGGGTTCGATCCCTGGGTTGGGAAGATCCCCTGGAGGAGAGCATGACAACCCACTCCAGTATTCTTGCTTGTAGAATCCCCATGTACAGAGGAGCCTGCTGAGCTACAGTCCATGGGGTCACAAAGAGTCATACATGACTGAACGGCTAAGCAGACACACACACCTGGTCTTAAGGGCCTGGCCTTGTTTAGGAGTGTTCCTAGTGTAGACTCTGGGGGATGGGTGACTTGGATAGGTGGGCTGGAATGATGTTGGGCTGGAAGGTCTCTAGGTGTGCTGTGATGGGGCTACCTTGGAAGGACCACTGGAACTTGAATGGGCACTGTGAGGTTCTGGTGTGCACTATAGTAGAGCTGACTTGGTAAGATGCCTGGGGCTGGTATGGGCCAAGAGGTTGGGGTGCACTGCGGCAGCATTGGCAGGCCAGTTGAGTGCCTGGACTGTGTTCCCACCTGTGCCATCAAGGTTGAGGAATGTGAAAAATGGCAGTCTGTGGTGCCTCTGATCCCAGAGAGAAGTTCAGCTGTTCCTCACTATCCCTATGCCTTCCATTTGGCAGATGCTCTTTGGTTAGTAAATGCATTTACTTCATGTAGTATAGATGCCCTTTAAACCACTGTTTATTTTCCATGGCGCTCCAGGAAAGGCAGATCTGTGCACAGGCCCCTTGGCGATGTCCTTCCTTACAGCAGGTTGCCACGTTGTGGGGTGTGATTTTCACTGATACCATCTCTCCTACCCATCTTTATCTATTGGTCTTTCTGTTACTTGTTGTGCAGAACTGTACAATCAGCCCTCAGTTCTTCAGGAGGAAGTGCTCTGTGTGTAGATCTAGACTTGTGTCCATGTGAGGAGATTAGTTCTAGGTAATTTTATGCTGTTGAATTGGACTGGAACCTTATTGCTATTGTTATTTAACATTTCAGTGTCTGTAATGGTTATTGAACTATCAAAGCTTTGTCATATTCCTGGTGCTAATTTTGACACACTATGTTTTTCTGGAAGTCTGTCTGTTTTATTGATATTTCAAATTTATTGACATTATTTTTAATTTTTATGTATAGGAAGAGGCTATTTGTATAAAAATCAGCCAATTATATATCTTCTTTGGAGACATGTCTATTCAAGTCCTTTGCACATTTCAAAAACTGGTTTGTGTTCTTGTTCAGTTGTGGGAATTCTTTATATATTCTGGGTATTAATGCCCTACCAGCTTTGCTATGCAAATATTTTCTCCCACTCTGTGGACTGCCTTTTCAGTTCTGGTGAAAGTGCCGTTTGATGCATGGGTCTTTTAATTATGATATACTCTAATTTATCAAATTTTGTCTATGTTTTGGTGCCATATCCAAGAAACCATTGAAAAATCAGTGTCCTGAAACCTTCTATGTTTTCTTCTAAGAGGTTTACAATTTTAGTCTTTACACTTAAGTCTTGTTTCATTTTGAGTTAGTTTTTGTGTATGGTATTAGGTAAGAGTATAACTTGATTCTTTTGCATGTGAATATTCATTCATTTCCCCAGCATCATTTGTTGAAAATGCTGTTCTTTCCCCGTTAAATAGTCTTTGGACCAAATAATTTGACCAAAAATGTTAGGGCTTATTTCTGGGCTCTCTATTCTGTTCCTGTTCTGCCCGTAGTCCGAGTCCCCGGTCGGGAAAGAAGACTCCTCGAAACAATGCAACTCGCAATAGGGGAATTTATTACTGACTCGAGCCAGGGCCTCCCGCCCTCACCAGGTGTGTGAGGACGAAAGGCCCCGAGCCCCAGTTCTCTCGGGTATTTATTAGGTCAAAACAAGCAGCAGGTAGTTGGCGCAATCGGATTGGTTACACAGTGGGTAGTTGGCATAAGTGGATTGGTTACACAGTTGCAAGGTAATTTTTGTTGGCCCAACGTGGGGCTTTCAGCTTTCCCCTGATAGGTTCCCTTTTCTCTGGCTAGGCATATGTTGATTGGCTGGCTCTAGGAGGCCTGATTATTATGTTACCCTGGGAAACCAGGCCTACTCCTAATCTAGGCTGCCTGCCATGGTGTTAGCCGTGACAGCCTTACAGTTCCACTGGTCTACTTGTCTGTCTTTATCCTATTACTGTAGTTTTGCATTAACTTGTAGTTGTCTAGCATGTTTTGAAATGACGCAATGTGAGAGTGTCTTTCTGTAGGACTCTTGTGGGTATTTGGGGTGGTCATGCGTTCTTGAATGTGATTGACTCCCTTGCTGCCCTGCTGCTCAATTGCTTCAGTTGTGCCCCACTTTCTGTGACCCCATTAACCATAACCATAGCCTGCCAAGCTCCTTTGTCCTTGGAATTTTCCAGGCAAGAGTACTGGAGTGGGTTGCCATTTTCTCCTCCAGGGATTCTTCCTCACCCAGGGATGGAGCCCATGTCTCCTGCATCGGCAGGTGGATTCTTTACTACTGAGCCACTGGGCAGGCCCCTAAACATATTTAACTCTGAATCTTTCTTTTGTTTTCATTATCTAGCAAAGTGCCTCAAATCTAGTAGATGTTGAATGCATGTTGTTGTGAGAATTCTAAAATTTGTGAGGTCTCGGTATAATAAATTGTAAGAGCATTGTATATTTTATATTATATACTTAGTGTAGAAATCTTAGAGAATAGATGAAGTTTTTTTGTGCTCTTACCCTGGTTCCTACCTATTCTTTAGGAACTGTGTATTAATAAGATATGAATATCTGTCTTTACCTGTGTTAGATAATGTTTTAAAAAATGCGATGTGGAGGCAGTCTCATGACAATTCTTTGTAAGAAAAGCAAACGACAGACAAAAGATGAGGCGAATAGGACATAGAATCAGACCGAAGAGAGGATCACAAAAACAGTAGGGTTGTTACTTTCTTCCTGTAGTCTGTCCTGAGTTCATGACACTATAATGGAAAAATAAGATGGTAGGGAAAAAAAATTTCCAGTCTGGGAGATTACTGGAGATGTTTGCTGTGTTTTTACCTTTCTGGTAAGAAAGTTAAAGGTGGGGAATGGAATGCGTGGAAAGAGTCATCCAATGGAAATATGTGCTCTGCACATAGGCGGAGGGCCTCTTGGAGCTGTCAAAGGCTTTTCGTTTTATCTCTAAAATCCTGATCTTTTGGTTACAGAATTTGCCAAGATAAGCTGCTTTTTTAATTTTTTTAAAAGTAAACAGAGATGAACTGAGAGATGCAGTATTTTCTCACTTCGATCTTTTACTACCAGAGTCTGCATCTCACAGTAGGAGCTGACCTCTGGAGGACAGTTGGAAGAGGGCAGGATTTATAAGGAGGTTTGAGAAATTACAAGGACACTGAAGAATTAGACATAACTGACAGTCCAGTTCCAGGCTTCGTATGTGACAGGAGATGATCGACTGTGGCCCACAGGCAGTCCTTCTAACTTATGTTCTTTCGAAAATGACAGAGTTCCTGACTGCCAAGCGATTCCATGATCACATCATGAACCATACTGTGTACCAGCAAAGAGATGCTGTTCTTTAGAGGGAAGAAGTAAGTTTCAGAATGAAAAAGTTCTTGGTTTACTTGACTGTAGAAGGAAACCTTGTAAGGTTTGGGTTCATCCACAGTCAGATGATGAATTAAATTTTGATCTCATTTAGTTCTTGGACTTCTTATGTTAATTTGTGTAGTATATGTATTAGCATCTGGGTGTTGACTTACCAGCTCATGGCCAAAAAAGCTTTGGAGGCAGATTTAAGAACTTAAACTCTTATGTGAGGGTCTTTTTTTAAAAAAAATTTTATTGGAACATAGTTGAGTCACACTGTTTTTTTTTTTTCCAGGTGTACAACAAAGTGAATCAGTTATACATATAGACTTATCCCCCCTTTTTAGATTCTTTTCCTATATAGGCCATTATGGAGCATTGACTAGAGTTCCCTGTGCTACACAGTAGGTCCTTATTAGTTATCTACTTTATATGTAGTAGTATGTGTATGTCAATACCAGTTTCCCAATTTATCCCTCCTGAGGCTCTTTCCTTTTAGGAAAATTAGAGAATGATGGGAAAATATATAGTGAGGTATTTGGAGTACATTATCATGAAGGAATATAAATTTTAAAATTCATAACATTTCATTCACACCTATCAAACTGTATGTTCTGTTAAGTGGGTGAATTAATGACTGTTCTTTTCTGTGCATCTCTGAATTATGTCCTCTCCTAGTGGGTATCTGAATTACACCCATCTGTGGTAGGCATTGCTGGATCAGTTTAGCTAAATTGGAAAGTATTTTTCTATGTTAGATTGGCCAAAAGGACAATATGAACGAGTTCTGGAAGGCTGAAGGCAAGCAGAAGGCATTTTCCTCCTAAGGTCTTTTTGTTGTCAGATAGATTGACCAACAGATGCAAAGATGCCTGGCAGATGCACCCTGTCCTCCCCATGTCACTCCATCTAGCTTGTCTGTCTGACTAATAAAGCCATTGACTATTACTAGCCCCAGTTCACCACAAGACAGACACTGGACCGGGGGCCAATTGAGGCCGTAGCTACACAGGCCTCTCCGTGACTTCCCCTCAGCATCCCCCTTCAGCGGCAGGGTGTGGTTGTCTACTGAGACTGACTGATCAGTGTTGCTTCTCAGATCCTTGGACCTGCCTGTCCAGTGCACGTCTTCCCCAGCCACACACAGCCTGAAGTCTGATGCTTGTAATCCCGTATCACATGTTACTCCTCAGACTGGTACATCTAATTCAGGTGTGGAGTTTTGTGCATACTGTGTCCACTGACATATTGTACAAGCAGCTCTTACTGTTTTGTGTTGTGGCTCAATTATTTTCTTAGCATTTTAAAAATTTGCACATGTCTCTTATAAAGTAATAATTTCACATGCTGTTTGAAGCCAAAGTCGTTTGAGTTTGTAATATAGCTTTCTTCTTGGGTGTTTCACAAAGCATTGCCAAAAGAACCAGAAGGAAAGTTTTGCTTTTAAGTGGTTCTGGCAGGACTTTGTTTTATTGGGCTGTTGCCTGGAACATTGAAAAGTCATGTATAGTGACATAAAAAAGATTATTAACTATATACTATATTAAATCTGGCATTTTAGGAGTCACGTTTGTTGTAGAGAATAGTGTCTTTAATAGTTGTGTGAAGCCAACCCTTCAGACTATGTTCCCTTCAACATGTTCTGATATATTGTGGACTTCTAACAAATAAAAATTTAATTTCTGCCCTACACATGATTTCAAAGTTTGTCATGATTTTATGGACATTGTTATTTGTGGGCATAAATGTCTTGAGAAAGAGTTTGATATTTCAAAATATAACCTCGAGATGTAGTTTAGCATTATCTCAGCCATTAAAGGAGATATTGTCATAGGTTTTTAATAAACTCAGTTTCTTTTAGAATTAGTGTAATTATTATTTTTTAACTGAGATCATTTTGGACAGGGTTTATTTTTAGACAAATTTAGGAGCACTGCAAAATGCCAAGATGACCATACATGTCATAAACCTCCCAGTAGGTAATCTGAAACAAGATAGTGGTAGTTCTCTGCTTATGATGTTCTCCAGGTTCTGTGTCAAATCATTTCCTGGGGTTCTTGGCTCCCAGTCAGGACAGAATTCCTTAAATAGACACAGCCCTTCAGTTTATCATTCAAAAGTGATAAACTCCAAATCTTCCTTGAGAGAGAGACATGGGTAGAGAAAGAGAGATGAGATATGTACGTATATATGTGTGTTTGTGTAAAGGGAATGAGGACTGAAAATGTGCAAAAGTGGGAAAGAATTCAACCCTTGAAAGAAGGGGATCAGGCTAGGGAAGATACATATTTATACAGTGTGGTGTGTGCGTGCTAGGTCGTGTCTGACTCTGTGCGACCCCATGGGCTGTAACCCGCAAGTCTCCCCTGGCCGTGAGATTCTCCAGGCAGGAATACTGGAGTGGGCTGTCATGCCCTCCTTGAGGGGTTCTTTCCCACCCAGGGATTGAACCCACATGTCCTGTAGCTCCTACATTATCTGTGGATTCTGTACTGCTGAGCCACTGGGGAGGCCCATACACTGTGGTACTCAGCTCTAAATCCACTCTGCACTGCATTGCTGGATCCCATAGATGTGGACATCTCTCCTTTGCTGTAGAGCATGCTAATGACTCACTGCAGGAGGAAAAGGCTTTCCTTCTTGAGTCTGGTATACATCCATTCCTGCTAGATCCACAGCTGCCATCTGGGTGTGTGTGGCACTCAGTGGCATTCACTCCTGAACGAGTTTTTGATGCGAGTTCTGACCTGCGTTCTCTGTCTGCCAGCTGCTGCCTGCTGACAGGCTGGTGGAGGATTTCCTGCTTGCAGTCCTGGACCACACTTGTGTGCATGCCAATGTTGGTTGCTTGGCATTCCAGCAGGAGGATTTGGGCTTGTCAGTCCCTGTCTGCAGTTCCTTGTTCATCAATCTCAGGCTCCCGGCTGTCCAGAGGGGCTCTTAGCTTGCCAGTCGTCCTTGCTCATGGTTTCTGAAATGCCAGTCTTAGCTTGTTGACTGTGTACCATCTCTGGCCCAGGTCAAGAGGCTAACTCCTCCCCCATGCAGTGGGCCACAGCCGTACTTTCTCCAGTGAGGCTGGAATCTCAACCTTGGATTGAGGCCCCACCCCCTCTTTTTTCCAAGTTGTTCCTTCCTTGGGTGTGTTCCCTCAGAGTTGGTATGTTTGTAGAGTTCTGTTTTACTCATTTGTAGTATAACAATTGTACATGGTTAATAGTACTATATGTTAAATCTCTCCTGTTGAAATTTTTGTGTAGTTGACAACTCCCGACTGAACATCTAATGATGCATGAAGTGCTTCTGCCTGAGGTAACTTCTTGGTCTCTGAAATGGTCAGGCCGAGAACTTTTTTTTTCTTTTTGTCCTGAGAAATTAGATGGTGGAGTTTGGGGTGAGAAGGAAGTTGGCTGTTGAAGGGGCTATTCCAAAATGTTGGGAGCCACAGAGGAGGGAGGCCTGAAACATGCGTATGAATTCTCCTCAAGCCTTTGCCGACTTCCAGGCTGTGCGTTGTGTGGGGCAGTATTCCGAGAGTCTCAGGGGAAAACAACTGGAAGCCTGAAGGACATGAACAAGAGAGACCTCAGCTGCTCACCCTAAAGGAAGACAGGATTTGGAGTCAGAGTCTTAGAATGCTAAAGGGAATTCAGTATTCTAGGAGGACCACATTTTAGGAGTACCTCTTCCCAAGAAAGGCCATGGAGGACAGTAATCTATAGTTTGTAAAATATGTCCTCTACAGTGTCTAGTATGTGTTTCAAACCATTAAACAATTAAAAAGGTAAAAGTGACTCAGGTTAGGAAAAGTTTCAGGAAAAAGACCCCAAGGTGGGAAAGCAGTATGACTTTAAGATAACCATGACAAATACCTTGAAGAATCTATAATAAGATGTGGTTTGACATACAAAGTTCATAGAATGGGTGAGTGAGGAGTTTCAAGACAAATATGGAAAGGGTTGAAAAATCAAATGGACATTTGAGAACTGAAATATATCCTGGATTTAAAAAGCCTGTAATGAATCTACTGACCGTGATCAACAGTGAATTGAAGAGTGGGACCTTGAACTTGAAGCTAGTCTGGGTTCCAGGAGATCAAGGTGGAAGCTGCCGGTCTTGTGACAGCCTGTGCCTAGGTCTGAAGCACCATCACTTCCCTTGTTGTCTATAGGTCAGAACAGTTAGAGTCCAGCTCGTATATTTAAGGAGCGAGAAAACAATGCCATCCCACCCCAAGGAATTTGTGTCTCTCTTTAATCCACCACAATCATCCTGTTGTAAAAGTAAGAAGTGTGGAATCTCCCAGGCCTCAGTTTGTGTTTAGTTTCTGCTACTTTCATATTCAGTCATTTGCTATACTTTTCTGAGTCTTGATAATTTTGACCATGAAAAGGGAAAATATCTTTGTTGGATTGTTCAGAAGAAATAACTAGAAACAGTAGTGATTAGTGGAAGTCACACCTTATTGTGAATCTATTGTTGGCTTCAGTTTGTTCACTCCCTAGTAAAGTGTTCCCATGTAAAAACTTGCTGTTGTTCAGTAACTAAGTTGTATTTAATTCTTTGTGACCCCCTGGACTGCAGCACACTAGGCTTCCCTGTCCTTTACTTGTAAAAACGTGTTGTTAATTCTTTAATTTCTTTAACTTTCATAGTGTTGAGATTTGGAAGTAACCTAGAATTTTTTTCCCTGAAATTTTGTTGTTCAGATTATATTTTGTTATTGACCTTGGATGGGGTATATATATTGTTAAGCCAGCGAGATGAGTAGAGGTTGAAAAGATCATCCAGTGGAAATTTGCTCGGTTACATGAGCATAAAGAGTCCTGGGATGTTAACGCAACCCAAGCAGACTGAGCTGATGGAAGGATGGAGTTAAACATACGAGGAGTTAGTGGTAAATGCTTTTACCAGATGAATCACCACAGGGATATTTTATATTGTGTTAGGAAAAAAAATAGTTGCTTTGAAAGAGATTTCAGGCTTAAGTTAGTAGGGGGAAAAACAGGTTTGTTTCAGTGGGGAAAATTACTGGTCTTTGTATGCAAAGCTCCAATAATAATTGATCTTTTAGCTCTCAGAACTGAAACAGATTTAGTCACATCACATTTCTATTCAATGACGTATTTCTTCTTTTAAAATTTCTACATAACAGTTAGATGTTAGAATGTATTTATTGAACACGTGATGAATCGTGTTACTTGGGTTGGAGCTACTTGCCCTTGGCTTCGACACTTCTCATTTGGGTGACTGTTGGTCTAAGCATCCACTTTGAGCAAGTGTTTATATCTGTTCCTTATAGCTGTGTGAGCTGGAAGTGTGTTTTGAATGGAAATTGACCTGGCAGATGTGTATATGTCTTTAAGGCTATTTGGTCCTTTGAAACTGATTTAAAATGTCCTCTTTGGCTTCCCTTATAGCTCAGCTGGTAAAGAATCCACCTGCAATGTGGGATACCTGGGTTCGATCCCTGGGTTGGGAAGATCCCCAGAGAAGGGAAAGGCTACCCACTCCAGTATTCTGGCCTGGAGAATTCCATGGATTGTATAGTCAATGGGGTTACTAAGAGTTGGACACAACTGAGTGACTTTCACTTTCACTTTCTTTCACTTTCCTTGGCCCTGTCCTAGGACTTTGGTCAAGTTAACATTGGATTTTTTATTCATGCAGAGGGAAAGGGAAACTAGTTAACTGAGTAGTTCTGTGGAAAGCAGCATAACTGGTAGGTGATCTTCCCATTTGGTAGTTAAGAAGTCAAGGTACTTAAAAGCGCCCATATGTATGAAACAGCAAAAACAAAATAAAAATTGCAGCCTGATTACCTGTTAGGTTTCCTGAAACTGATTCTTTAAACAGTGGTGTGCTATATTCTAATTCATTTTGATAATAAATTGCTCATAAAAAAGTATAATTTCTTTTGCAAGTACCTTTTAATAAGTTTTGATAACCTAGGAGGAAAAGACTAGAGACTATGTCCTTAGCTCAGTTGTGAATATATTCAGCAGTCAGTTTTTGTTAGCATGTTGTCTCTTTACCTGTGTGGTTTTCATCTCTTCAGTTTCACTTTGAGATTTGGTTCTAATGTTGAATAGATTTTTGATATATATGCCATAGGAGAATGAGTATATTTGAAATGAAAGTCAAAGTCACTTAGTCTGTTTGACTCTTTGAGACTCTATGGTCTATACATGGAATCCTCCAGGCCAGAATACTGGATGGGCTGCCTTTCCTTTCTCCAGGGGATCTTCCCAACCCAGGGATCAAACCCAGGTCTCCTGAATTGCAGGCGGATTAGTTACCAGCTGAGCCCCAAGGGAAGTCCAGGAATACTGGGGTAGGTAGCCTATGCCTTCTCCAGGGGATCGTCCCTACCCAGGAATTGAACCCAGGTCTCCTTCATTGCAGGTGGATTCTTTACTAACAGAGCTATCAGGGAATCCCATATTTGAAATAGAAGTAATAAATAGGATATTATGATGGCTGTAATTCAGTGGGGAGGTTCAGGAAACATTCCATTAAACTTACGTGTTTAATGACACTAAATTCCTTTTTTGGAAACACCCCCTTAACCATAATTGTCTTTAGGATAATAAGAAAGCTTCCAGGAAAAACTTTATATCCTCCATTTCTAGGAAAAACTAAGAATTCTACAATACTTTGGCCAGACTTATTGTTTTCCCCCTTTTCCTTAAAGTAATCTCAAGTTTCCTAGTAAGTTTTAAGAAAATAGTAAATGTCCAAAGCCTCCTTAGGCTGACAAAGACAGGATAAATCCTGTCATACGGTCTGTGTGTTCCCTACCACAAAATAGTAAATGGAATTAGGAGTTTCAGGAAGTCAGAGACTTCCTGTCATTAGAAGTAGGGTAGTCTACTTCATACCTGAGTCTGATGGATTGTGGAAAGCATACATGCCCTTTGTTTTCAGTTCAGTTCAGTCGCTCAGTCGTGTCTGACTCTTTTCGGCCCCATGAATTGCAGCGCGCCAGGCCTCCCTGTCCATCACAAACTCCCGGAGTTTACTCAAACTCATGTCCATCGAGTGGGTGATGCCATCCAGCCATCCCATCCTCTGTCGTCCCCTTCTCCTCCTGCCCCCAATCCCTCCCAGCATCAGGGTCTTTTCCAATGAGTCAGTTCTTTGCATCAGGTGGCCAAATATTGGAGTTTCAGCTTCAGCATCAGTCCTTCCAATGAACACGCAGGACTGATCTCCTTCAGGATGGACTGGTTGGATCTCCTTGCAGTCCAAGGGACTCTCAAGAATCTTCTCCAACACCACAGTTCAAAAGCATTAATTCTTCGGCACTCAGCTTTCTTCCCAGTCTAACTCTCACATCCGTACATGACCACTGGAAAAACCATAGCCTTGACCAGACGTACCTTTGTTGGCAAAGTAATGTCTCTGCTTTTTAATATGCTATCTAGGTTGGTCATAACTTTTCTTCCAAGGAGCAAGCGTCTTTTAATTTCATGGCTGCAGTCACCATCTGCAGTGATTTTGGAGCCCCCCAAAATAAAGTCTGACGCTGTTTCCAGTTTCCCCATCTATTTCCCATGAAGTGATGGGACCAGATGCCATGATCTTAGTTTTCTGAATATTGAGCTTTAAGCCAACTTTTTCACTCTCCTCTTTCACTTTCATCAAGAGGCTTTTAGGCTCTTCACTTTCTGCCATAAGGGTGGTGTCAACCATAGTACAAATCACCATGTTATGTCATGTCCTTGTGGTATATAAAACAGTATAAAATTATGTAAAAAAAAAAATGAACTGTGTGTTGAGTGTTGCATTTTAAATAAATTTCACTTTTGATATTTACCGTGGGTTTCTTGATCCAGATAAAGGAATTTACTAAATTCAGTATATTCCTAAAACAAATATTCTTGCCATCATATTTTATTTTCCAAGAGGATATTGTCACTGTCAAATTGTATGCTTACAATGTCATCTGGAAATAATATTTTCAGTAAGACTTTTTGTAAAAACTGAATTTCCTTAAAATTTTTTCTTATCTAATTTAAATGATAAATAGTTAAATTTCCTTTGCTGGTATAACTGCTTGCTTCCACCTTCTGGAAGATGAAACAGTATGATCATTTAAAATCATATCAAAGCTTGGTAGTACTCTGTTCAGTTTGTACCTAGGTAAAGTAGGTCCTGGTAGGGCAGGAACAGCAGAAGTAAATCTGGAAACACCAATTTGAGTTTGTGGTTTATTTTTTATAATTCACGTTCATAAGTGCTAGAAAAGAAATAGCACAAGGATATACATACTGATACTGTTAGCAGACTGGAGCCAACTTAGGAGAATGGACACTAGCAAAGTAATAAGGAGCCACAGAACTTTAAAATTAGGCCGATTGGGTTTCATTCTTGGTTCTCACAGTCATTAATGGTGTGACTGTAAACAGGTAATTCAACCTGTTACTCTCAATTCCTTGTTGGTTAAATAGGGCTAAAAATATTATCTATGGTGAAGGATCAGTGGGAGGTTTGAATGAGCTCACACATGTAAAGTTCCTAGTACAGTGCCTGATGTTACAAGTGTTTGTTACACATGTTTGTCTACTGTTACTTGGTACAAATATTCTCAAGACCCCATAGTATGCAAAAACCGTCATTCTCACTTACTTGGATCTCAAGTTGGCTGAGTGTTGGTTGATGCACATTAGGCTTGACTGGATGGCTCTCACTATGGTTGGTCTTGTTCCTGATTGTAATCTGTGATTGTCTCCTTGGTCTGGTTTACATGTCTCCTACCTTTCAGTTCAGTCACTCAGTCGTGTCTGACTCCTTGCGGCCCCGTGGTTGCAGCACGCCAGGCTTCCCTGTCCATCACAACTCCCTCAGCTTACTCATACTAATGTTCATCGAGTCGGTGATGCCATCCAACCATCTCCTCCTCTGTCGTGTCCTTCTGCCTTCACTCTTTCCCAGCATCAGGGTCTTTTCAAATGAGTCAGTTCTTTGCATCAGGTGGCTAAAGCATTGGAGTTTCAGCTTCAGCATCAGTCCTTCCAGTCAATATTCAGGACTGATTTCCTTTAGGATTCACTGGTTTGATCTCCTTGCAGTCCAAGGAACTCTCAGGAGTCTTCTCCAGCACCACAGTTCAAAAGCATCAATTCTTTGGCACCCAACTTTTCTTTATAGTCCAACTCTCACATCCATACGTGACTACTGGAAAACCATAGTTTTGACTAGATGGCCTTTTGTTGGCAAAGTAATGTCTCTGCTTTTTAAAACGCTGTCTAGGTTGATCATAGCTTTTCTTCCAAGGAGCAAGCGTTTCTTAATGGCTGCAGTCACCACATGTAGTGATTTTGGAGCCGCCCCCCACCCCCCCCCCGCCCCAAATTAAGTCTTCCACTGTTTCCATTGTTTCCCCATCTATTTGCCGTGAAGTGATGGGACCAGATGCCATGATCTTAGTTTCTTCAATGTTGAGTTTTAAGCCAACTTTTTCACTCTTCTTTTTCCCTTTCATCAAGAGGCTGTTTAGTTCCTCTTCACTTTCTGCTTAAGGGTGGTGTCATCTGCATATCTGAGGTTGTTGATATTTCTCCCAGCAATCTTTATTCCAGCTTGTGCTTCCTCGAGCCCAGTGTTTCTCATGGTGTACTCTGCATATAAGTTAAATAAGCAGGGTGACAGTATACAGCCTTGATGTACTCCTTTCCTGATTTGGAACCAGTCTGTTGTTGAATGTCCAGTTTTAACTGTTGCTTCTTGACCTGCATATAGATTTCTCAGGAGGCAGGTAAGGTGGTCTGATGTTCCCATCTCTTTCAGAATTTTCCACAGTTTATTGTGATCCTCACAGTCAAAGGGTTTGGCATAGTCAATAAAGCAGAAGTAGATGTTTTTCTTGTATTCTCTTGCTTTTTCGATGATCCAGCGGATGTTGGCAATTTGATCTTTGGTTCCTCTGCCTTTTCTAAATCCAGGTTGAACATCTGGAAAGTCATGGTTCACATACTGTTGAAGCCTGGCTTGGAGGATTTTGAGCATTACTTTGCTAGCATGTAAAATGAGTGCAGTTGTGCAGTAGTTTGAACATTCTTTGACATTGCCTTTCTTTGGGATTGGAATGAAAACCAACCTTTCTCCAGTCCTGTACTCACTGCTGAGTTTTCCAGATTTTCTGGCATATTGAACGCAACACTTTCACAGCATCATCTTTTAGGATTTGAAATAGCTCAACTGGAATCCCATCACGTCCGCTAGCTTTGTTCATAGTGATGCTTCCTAAGGTCCACTTGACTTCAAACTCCAGGATGTCTGGCTCTAGGTGAGTGATCACACCATCGTGATTATCTGGGTTGTGAAGATCTTTTTTCTACAGTTCTTCTGTGTATTCTTGTCACCTCTTAATATCTTCTGCTTCTGTTCGGTCCATACTATTTCTGTCCTTTATTAAACCCATCTTTGCATGAAATGTTCCCTTGGTATCTCTAATTTTCTTGAGGAGATCTCTAGTCTTTCCCATTCTATTGTTTACCTCTATCTCTCCATTGACCACTGAGGGAAGCTTTTTTTAATCTCACCTTGCTATTCTTTGGAACTCCTCATTCAGATGGGTATGTCTTTCCTTTTCTCCTTTGCCTTTAGCTTCTCTCCTTTTCTCAGCTATTTGTAATGCCTCCTCAGACAACCATTTTGCCTTTTTGTATTTCTTTTTCTTGGGGATGGTCTTGGTCACTGCCTCTTGTACAGTGTCAGGAACCTCTGCCTATAGTTCTTCAGGCACTCTGTCTATCAGCTCTTATCCTTTGAATCTATTTGTCACTTCTACTGTATAATCATAAGGGATTTGATTTAGGTCGTACCTGAATGGTCTGGTGGTTTTTTTCCTACTTTCTTCAGTTTAAGTCTGAATTTGGCATTAAGGAGTTCATGATCTGAGCCATAGTCAGCTCCCAGTGTTTTTTTTTTGCTGACTGTATAGAGCTTCTCCATCTTTGGCTGCAAAGAATATAATGAATCTGATTTCGGTGTTGACCATCTGGTGATGTCCGTGTGTAGGGTCTTCTCTTGTGTTGTTGGAAGTGTTTGCTGTGACCAGTGCATTCTCTTGGCAAAACTCTGTTAGCCTTTGCCCTGCTTCATTCTGGCCCTTCCAAGGCCAAATTTGCCTGTTATTCCAGGTATCTCTTGATTTCCTGCTTTTGCATTCAAGTCCCCTATATTGAAAAGTTCATCTTTTTTGAGTGTTATTTCTGGAAGCTTTTGTAGGTCTTCAGAGTTTCTTTCAACTCAGCTTCTTCAGCAGTACTCGGCTATGTTCAGTAAATCTTTAATCCAGTTTTCTGTTGATGGGCAGGGCTATTCCCTCATTGTTGTTTGACCTGAGAGCAATCTACGGTGGAGGTAATGAAGATAATGGTGACTTCCTTCAAAAGGTCCCATGCATGCACTGCCGCATTCCGTGCCCCCAGCCCTGCAGCAGGCCACCGCTGACCCACGCCTCTGCCGGAGACTCCTGGACACTCCTGGGCTAGTCTGGGTCAGTCTCTTCTGGGGTCACTGCTCCTTTCTCCTGGTCCTGGTGTGCACCAGGTTCTGTTTGTGCCCTCCAAGCGTCTGTGTCCCCAGTCCCGTGTAAGTCTGGGAGCTCTATGGTGGGGTTAATGGCGACCTCCTCCAAGAGGCCATACTCGGGTCTGCTGCGCCCAGAGCCCCTGCCTCTGCGGCAGGCCACTGCTAACCCGTGCCTCCACAGGAGACACTCAGACACAGTTCTGGCTCAGTCTCTGGGGGGTCTCTGGGTCCTGGTGCGCACAAGGTTTTGTTTTTGCCCTCTAAGAGTCTGTTTCCCCAGTCCTGTGAAAGTTCTAGTGGCTCTGTGGTGGGGTAAATGTTAACCTTTATCCCCCCTGTAAGTTGTAGTCTAAGAAGGCGGGGACTTTGTCTTGTTCACTGTGTTACCCTAGTCCTGAGCCCAGTGCTTGGCATGGAATAGCCACTCTGTTAAAAAAGAAAAAAAAAGTCTCTTATTTAAAAAAAAAAAAAAACTTGGAAGAAATGATGGATATAGGCTTATATTTTTAGCTGAAATTGACAATGTTTTCTAATGTATCTTATTTTGATGTGGCAGTTTACTACAAGCATTTTTAAATACTGCATTAGAGCACTTACGTATACAATACAGAATAAATAATAGTGTTTTTATAGGGACGTTAACTTAGCAACAAGCAAATGAAACCTTTATATATAATATTTGTTAATTTATATATAATGATGCAAAGGACTAAAGGAAATTGTTTGGGTTCTAGTGAACATAAGTGAGTAGAGGTTTGAGCTTTGACTTGGACACTCATGGGCATGCTTACACTTTAAGTGAATTTTCTTTGGATAAAATGGGGTAATTGTACATATTTTATTAGTTTTATAGTACTGAGAGCAACATTACAGCAGAGTTACAAGGTAGATGACTTAATGGTTGAGTACTGCCTACAGATATGTTTGTGTGTCCTACATAATTGTTTATTGAAATTTTTCTGACATTAAAAGAATTACCTTGATTTGCTTCTCAGACAATACAAGAGTCAACAGTGCTCTTCTATTGCCTACTTTTTATACAATAGTTTGTGCTATATTGTCATATAAATTGCATCTTTATACACTGCATGCCCTTCACTCATAATTATTGCTCTTTGCAGTTGTCTTATAAGAAGGAGAAAAAGTTAAATGAAAAATATGTTATACTGTCCCTTATGTTTACCTTTGTGTGTAGGTATGTTTACTGGTCCTCTTTATGTATATTCAGGTTGCCGTCTAGTGTCCTTTCGTTTTATCCTCAGGATCTGTCTTTGATATTTATTGTAGACCATGCTGTCCACAAATTCTATCACTTTTTGCTTACCTGTGAATGCTTTAATTTATGCATCATTTTTGAAAGATTATTTTGTTAGCTACAGAATTATTGGTTGAATTTCTTTTGGCACTATGAATGTATTTTCCCACTGCCTTCTGGCCTCCATGGTTTCGGCTGAAGAATTGTTAACTTGAGTGGTGAGTCTTGTGGATAAGTTACTTGTTGCCTTCCAAATTCTTGTTGGTTTTTTTTGACAGTTTGATTGTCATGCATCCAGATATGTATCTCTTCCTGTTTATTTTTTTGAAGTTCATTGAGTTTAAATGTGTATATCAACATGTTTCATCAAACTTTAGATGTATTCAGACATTACTTCTTTGCAAATTCTTTGAATTCTTTTTTGCCCCTTTTCTCCTTTGCTTCTAGGTGGGACATCATCAAGCATACCAACATAGGAGACCTGTCTTCATTGAGCCAGTTATTTCTTCTGACTGCTCAACCATATTGTTGTGTCTGTTTAGTAAAGTTTTCATTTCTGTTACAGTTTTCAGTTTCAAATTCTGTTTCAGTTCCAGAATTTCAATCTGGTTTTTATTAGTGATTTCTACTTTGTTAATATCATCTAACAGACAAGGTAACTTTTTAATACTTTAATTCTTTAGACATAGTTTCCTTCAGTTCATTAAACATATTTTAAAAAACTTATAGTCTTTGTCTAGTAAGTCCACAGTCTCAACTTCCTCAGAAAGTTTCTTTCCCATGATTGTTCTCTACTTATGTTTCATTTTCTTTGCATATCTGTTATATTTTTGTTAAACTGGATCTTTTAACAGTTTTAACAGATCTTTTAAACAAAACTACATTATACAGCTGCTCCCAGGGAAACACTGCATTGGAAAGCTCTGACTCTAGTCAAATAAAGACAAACCTTGGGCTTTGGATTTTTAAGGGAACTTCTGGACAGGTCAGATTATGATAGTTATCTTGGAAATGGATTTGAGAAGGTGTGACCTTGTTTTGTTTTTGTTCTAACCTTCTGGTTTTTGTTGTCATTGTAGGCAGTTGGTTTGCAAGGCTGTTATGCTCAGAAGAGAGTGTGTGGCAGAACAGAGTATATTAAAATTGTACAACTTCTATTTTTACCAAGATTTGATGTTATGTATTAGAACAATTCTACAGATTGTCACATGCCTATGTTTACTACGCAGAGCTCTTAAAAAGTTGATTTTCATAATATCTGCCAATGATTTTGTTGTTCTTATGGAAAAAGGAATTTTTGGAATACTTAGGTTTTTTTGCTTAGCCGTCTCAACAAGTAATTTTAAATCAAGTAATTGCATTAGTTGATTTTTGCAAGTCAGTTATGCCTGAGTTTAGGAGTATCAGTGTCAAATATGCAAGAACCAAATATATTGAAGTTGATGCTATGTATACTATTTACATGTTGTATCTATCATGTTAATTATTTTAAATTATATTTAGGTACTAAATAAATATCTTCTACATGTCTTGTTCTTTAAATTGGAAATATCTGTCTCTACAATGTGTTTATATCTACTTTGATGTTTTCATTATGATTCAATAGATATGCTAAATTAATAGGTCAGGCATATTTTCTCCCGTTAGACTAGTAGATAATTTTCACACTAGATGAAATTAGTGCCTTACTGCCCTTTGATTAAATAGGTAAAGTGGGCAAGCTTGCAAGATGTTTCTGGAAATAAGAAAATCAGTGTCTAATACAAAGCACGTACATACTTTGAACTAGTAACTTGAAAATAAAATCCTAGGGTACATAGTCAAGGTCTTGATTGTTAAACATGGGCTCATTATTAATGTATAGATGCTATGGTTGGCATGAAACCAGTGGTTAGATTTTTCTGAAAGAGGTATAGGGGTCGGGAGAGAGAGAAAAAGAGAAAGGAAGGGAGGACTGAAAAGGATGAGAAAGAAATAGATACAGATATGAGGGTAGGGGAGAGGAAAAATAGAGACAGTGATAAAGACGGAACAGAGACAAAACGAAACAGAGGGAGAGACTAGGCGGGGGAGAGGGACTGTGAGCATGCTCTGTGGGAAAGTTCAACTAGGAAGGGTTAAATCATAACTTTCAAGCTGTGGTCCATGGAACTTTGTTCTTGAGAATAGTAAGGTTTAGGAAAAGATTTCTTGGTGAAATATACTTAGGAAATGCTAGACATAATAACCCCCATTCAAATATTCAAAATGTGTATTAGTAAAACAGTCTCTGAAATGAAGTTGCTGAACTTTGTGGAAGTTAGCATTTCCTGAACTTATTTGCAGAAGGAACCCTTGCTGTGGATCACAGCTAGTGACACTCAGAGAGCACAGGGAACTTCCGCAGAAGCAGCTGATGGACTTGGAGACAATTCTTGATGTATTTTAGTTTTTCAGTTAAAACTAAAGGGGAGGTAAGGGTATATTATGTGAGGAGTGGTGGCAAGTAAAGACAATCTTACTTTGAATCTTTTGGGGAAGTAGAAATATACTTGTTTTCACTAAGGTGTGTCGTAAAATAATGTGGATAATAATGAGGTGTTTAAAAATCGACAAAATTAAAAAATTTCTCGCTTGTGATACAGAACTTTTAGAATGCAGTGAATTGGTTCTTATTACTTTGCACAGTTTCTAACATATAGCAGTTGATAATTTGTGTGTATGTGTATGTAATGGATGAGTGCATTTTTATTTTTTATTGTGATCCTTAAGATCAGGGGTGTCCACCACTACCTCCCCACCTCCACCCCCCCGTCCATGGAAGCATTGTCTTTCATGAAACCAGCCCCTGGTGCCTAAAAGTTTTGGGACCGCTGCTTAAGATAATATGGTTTCATGGAGTTTATTACTTAAAGAAAGCTAGAGAAAATGAAAGTTATTTTCAGCTCCTGACACTTGGTGACTGCGCTTTACCTCTTCTCGTTTGGTAAGCTGAGTGGAAGCTGTTGAAAACTTCTGAAACAAGCTGGTTTGCGCGCTCAGTCTTGAAGTCATGTCTGACTCTGCGACCCCGTGGATGTAGTCCACCAGGCACCTCTGTCTAGGGAGTTTCCCATGCAACAATACTGGAGTGGGTTGTCATTTCCTCTTCCAGGGGATCTTCCTGACCCCGGGTTCAACCTCGTCTCCTGCGTTGGCAGGCGGGTTTTTTACCACTGAGCCACCAGGGAAACCCCTGCTGGTTTAACCTGCTCTAAAAATTCCTTGGAGTTGAATGCAGTATTTCTTTTACTTGTGGCTGACTTCATGGTTTCTAGGGACTTGTCCTTTTTATGACTTTTGTGACTGCAACCAAAGGAGAATTAATTTTATTTAGACCTTTTTTTAAACTAAAATTCCTTATGAAAATATGTAAGTTAAGGCTTAATCTGATTGTGAAATCCTTGGCCTTTTGTGTGTGCACACACATGCGTGTTGTGTGTATAGGATTGTTTATAGTGTTACTTTGTAGTTTTACTGATGAGAAGAAAAGATTGAGCTTGGATAAAGCAGTACCTAAGGAGTTAATTTTCCACATGTTTAATATAATACTCTCCTATTGAAGTCAGTGTTCCTTAATCATTAGTCAAATACTATTTGCACATAATCTAAGGACAGTGAAAGGCCTGACTATACTCTAAAAGCAGTCTTCGATTAAAAATTAGTGCAGACAAGCTATTCTCAGGTAATCCAGATGGTGGTAGTGTGTGGTTTCTAGAGCCATATGATTGACACTAAATTTTAGTAGGAATCTGATACCTCTGGAATATAGTTTGAAAATATGCTATTTTTGATTACAAATTTCTTTCCATTTTTATCAGGCACAGGTAATGCTAGCAATTAAATAATGGATGGAATAATAAATTCAGTATTTCACAAGCTCCTAACTTCTGTCAGTGCTAAATTCATTTTGCATAGGGCCTTGGATAGGTTTGACCTACCTCTTGGATATAATAAGTGATTAACACTGTATCAAAAATCATTTATTTTAAAAGTTACACTTTCAAGTTTCCTATAGTGGGGTTATAATTTTTTAATTGTTTTGATAATTTAACTCCAGGTCTTGTAGATAAGCTCCTCAGAAAGCCATTGGTAAAGGATTCAGTTTTCCTACTGCGGCCTGAAGTGTGTTGTTTTGTTGGCAAGCTATCATGTTAAAAAGACCCTGAATTACCGTATGTTCTTTCTCGAAACACAGTTGGAAGCATTCCGTTTTGAAAACTAGAGGTAGAGTTACTTATCTGTAGTTCTTATAAGCAAAGCAGAAAGTTAGGAATTCATTTATAAGAATATTATGATTTAATCTAACTGTGGTGCTATGTAGTGTTTTTAATTTGCAGTAAAATTGAAGTAAGACTAGTGTTTTGAATGTAGTCTACTACTTACTTAAATTGTTCTGTATTTAATCAGCTTATTTGCACAATGAAATGTCTAGATATCTAAGTTCTTTGGTTAAAAATTAAGTCAGGGCTCTCAAATCTTTTAAGAAACTGAGTAAAATAATAGCAAGGAATAAGCAATAGGAAAAGAAACCATTAAAAACAAAAAATCCTCTAAAAATATCTTGGACAAATTAAAAGATATCTTTTCACTCAAGGTTCTATGGTGAGTAAATATGTGAGTTAGTATCATCTTCTTCTAAGGTGAAATATATGCAGCTTTCAAAAATACTAGATAAGATGAGAAGTTACAACAGGAAACCTTTGTAATCTGAATTTTATGGAGAACTAAAACAAAAAGACATTATACAATTTCTTAGTATTACGCAAAGACAATGTGTGGGGAATATGGCCTAGTATTTTGTTGCAAATCAATGATGTGGGACACACGTGGATCAGGTGTGGTGAATTTCCACTTCTGTGCAAAGCAAGGGGAGTGTGTTGCACATTGCATCTTTCTTGCTGAACCGTGGAGCTCCCCCTTTTTAGTGCCTATGTTGACATATCATAGGTATAGCATTGTGCTCAGTCCTGTCCGACTCTTTGCGACCCTTTGGGCTGTAGCCCATGAGGCTCCTCTGTCCATGGGATTCTCCAGACAAGAATACTGGAGTGGGTTGCCGTTTCCTCCCCCGGGGGATTTATCATACATAGATGCTGATACATGTGTACTGATATGAGCATATATGGGCTTCCCTGGTGGCTCAGAATGAAAGAATCTGCCTGCAATGCAAGAGACCCAGGTTCTGTCCTTGGGTCAGGAAGATCCCCTGGAGAAGGGCATGGCAACCCACTCCAGTATTCTTGCCTGGAGAATCCATGGACAGAGGAGCCTGGAGGGTTACAGTCCATAGACTTACAAGGAGTTGGACGTGACTGGGCAAATAACACACACACACATGAGCATATATATTGCTATATATTTTCTTAACATACATTTTTAGGATAAAAATCATCATTTAACTTAAAATTTTTAGTGAACTAAATGTATGAAATGAAAAGTATTTTATGCTGGAGAGAGTATATGAGTCTTTCCAAAGGCTATTCCCTTGCAGTTTCCATTTTTCTGTTTGCACAAGATGCACTATGAACAAAAGTGTTAAGGTGCTTGTTACTTGGTACCCTTGAGTGCTGGCCACCTTCCCTTGCTTTTCCTCAAAGCTGAGGTCTATTTAAGATAATCAGAGTTTGATCTGGAATGAATTGGAGCATTCTCCACTCTTAGGAAAGGAGAAAATAAAAGAACTGATGTCTCTTCGAGGTGATGATTGAAAGGATGCTATAAAATATTTAGATTCTTTTAGGAAAACGAGGAAAAAGTTAAAACATGGTAAAAGTGTCCTGGAATGTCTTATTCAAGGTGCTGATTTTCATTTTATTCTAACCTGGAAAAACATCAGTTTCCAGCTCCTACTTTTTCTCTGACAGTTGTAGCAAGGCACTAAAAATGGACCCGGGTGGGGCAAATATGACGGCCTGTTTGTGATTTGCTAGTTTTAGACACTAGATAAAATCAGTCCTAATTGGAATTTCATGAGGGAAGGAAGTTGGTTCTATCCTGTTACTGTGCATTTGAACAATCAAGAGATAGCTTTCAGTGTTCAGTGGTGTTCACTCAGATCTTTCAGAAGCATTGTACTTCCTGGAAAAGAAAAATCACACCACTTAACAGACTACACGAGATTTGCCAAGAATTATTTAGAAATGTTTTGAATCTTTCTCTTAACCTCAAAACATAACACATGCTGAACTGATTACATGTATTTAACATAGATTAATTGCTTCTTTCAGGACTATTGCTTCAGCGTTTTTTGTGGTCCCAGTGCCTACAAATAAAAGTAATTTTAGCTCATACTGGACTTGATGGCTATTAAATCTTCTAACAGGAGGATTCCCTAGAGAACAGGACCCCTGTGACAACGTTTGTAGGACAGATGAGCTCTCTTGATCCCAGGACATCCACATTTTAAGAGGGATTGCCTTCTTTGATATCTACATATGTTTCCTACTCTTGATATTTTCACAGTGAAACCTAATCAGAGCTGTTTTTTTTCCTGTAATTTTTTTTTTTTTGGTACTTCATCTAGGCCTTCATATGTTGGATGTCTGTTTAATATCATGATAATCCTTTTGGAAAAAGAATGTACTTTTGCTTACATTGAGTAACAGGGAATAGATGTCAACATTCAGGAAATAATTATTACTCCAGGAGGGAATGTAGTTCTTTCAGAGGACTGAGCGCTAGAGTTGGGTATGAGTCGTGTGTTTTGTCCTTTGTGCTCTCCCTTGAAATTTCTTTTTTCCCGTATCTTCTCTTAAAACATATCCTGATCTTGCAAAAAGGTGTTACTACACTATGCTTTTTGAGCATCAAGACTAAATATTTTCATAGTAGGTTTCAGACAGACTGTCACTTACCTATTACCAAGTTAACTATATATTCCCAAAATATGGTTCAAAAAGGAGGGCCATTCCTTTTGATGTTGGCAGTATGGTTGATGTATTCCATTGTACAGGTTTACTTTAAGATTAAAGATGGAATTTTTTGAATGTTTGGTGCATGGAAGAAGAGTCTTCAGCTTGATGGTAATGAACTGAGTCTCCGGAGACGTCACATGTGTTGTGAAAGGGGGACCTGCGTCACATCCTCATAGAGATGAGTCAGTCTTGTGCTTGTCGTGTTGGTATTGGAAAGGCTTTTGGGCAATTCATCATATTTACAAGTAATTATCAGTGATGCTGGTCGTCATGAAATCTTTCAGAAGGATTTTGAGAGAATTGCCTCTATCAGGAACTTTTATTGGCACTGGAACTTTCCAATGTCCATGGAACTTCCCTGATTAAATCTTGAGTTTGTAAGGAAGAGAGATTCAAAGTTTTCCAAGAAAGGTACATAAGTGGGAGAAGATAATTGACTGGTAACTGGCAAGCTGTTGAGACCCCAAGTTATTTTTAGGGATTTTGCTTCCTTATGATGCATCCCCACCTGCTAGATTTATGATTTCTCTTTTCCTGTCACTTCAGATTTAGTTGCCGTACTTCTCGAGCTCCAAGAGGAATGCATGCTGTAGTAGATTTAACTTCCTTTCTCAACTGGCAAATTCTTTGATTGTGTACTAGTTCAGATTTCTAGCATATAGAACCTCCATCAGCCAATTCACCGAGATCATAAGCTACTGGTCATCTGATGGATTGGCTACTCTGGGGGTAGGTCCCAACAGTAGACCAGTCAGGAGGCTCTATGAAGTGGGATTGCGAAGAGGGAGGGGTATGACAGGAAAAATAAAACAACATTGATGCTTTCTTGGTCAGAACTGTACATCAGGCATTTCCTTAAAAAAAAAAAAAAAAGGATGAGGATGAGATGAGGGCATGTCAAGCACCTAACAATTTAAAAATTCAGCTACAGTATCTCAATGATGCCTAAATTATGGAAACAGAAGCAGATAAATTCAGGTGAAGCTGGAAAATCCTACATTGTTTCAGGCACTTTGTTGTGATAAAAATGAGGAGGATGAAATTAAAATCTTGTGCTTTTTATAACTCAGTTGTTACATCATTGGATGGATTACATAGTGATAGGATGAGAATAGTGAATGTGTAGAGCAGAGTGTTCATTGTCTCTAGGCCTTGTGAATAGCAGTGCAACATGTATTTGCCTCCATCTGTACTAGAGGTGGCAAGAGCCAGTGTAATTCATTTTGAACACAGGGTCTGAGTCCATCAAAGGTTGGTGCACTGGGTGAGGTGTAATGGCGCAGAGGAGTTGGTGTTTGCCAGTGGCGTGCTCTGCTGGCCTATGCTGAAGTCCATAGAAAGTGCCAAAAAGGAGCAGGAAAGTGACCTCCCTCTTGGGCTGTGTTTTCACTCACATGTTCTATACTCGTTGACAGCAAACGAAATGATCCCCATTCCTTGTTGCTAAGGAGATCTATTGGAGAAGGCAATGGCACCCCACTCCAGTACTCTTGCCTGGAAAATCCCATGGATGGAGGAGCCTGGTGGGCTACAGTCCATGGGGTCGCTAGGAGTTGGACACGACTGAGCGACTTCACTTTCACTTTTCACTTTCACGCATTGGAGAAGGAAATGGCAACCCACTCCAGTGTTCTTGCCTGGAGAATCCCAGGGACGGCGGAGCCTGGTGGGCTGCAGTCTATGGGGTCGCACAGAGTCGGACACGACTGAAGTGACTTAGCAGCAGCAGCAGCAAGGAGATCCATTAAATTTCTTAGTAATAGGATGTTAACCTATTACAGAAGTATTGCAACAAAGATGTTCCTGGCTAACTTCCCAGTGTCCCCAGACAATCCTATTAAATAGTTACTCACTGGTCTGCAACAGGGCTATGGTTTCATCCTGCCCAGGAACCTCAGCCTAGCTCTCTGATGGTGAGAGAGGGACCTGCAGGCCTCAGTCCAGCCTCTCATCAGTAAGCATGTGTGTGTGTGTGTGTGTGTGTGTGTGTGTGTGTGTGTGGCGGGGTGGGGTGGGCGTGGACATTTGTGTGCTCATATGTTGTGCTTCGGGGCCGTTCTGCTTTGCACTGAGGGTGTATGCTGGCTGGACAGCTCTGCTCCACTCTTTCACCTTTGTTTGATCAGCAGTCTGTCCAGGCATGGCCTTCTCACAGAGATGGAAGAGGTATAAAAGGATGGGAACACACGAGGTTTCTTAAAGCCTATACTTGCCTCTGGCACACTGTCATTGCTGCTGCCTATTGGACAAGGCAAATCACATGTCCAAATCTGCAGTCAGTTACCTTCTCCCACCCCTAAGACCCTTATTACCTACCAGCTATCTGTTTTTGCCTCCTTTTGAATTTGCTTTTCTAAACTGTCACATAAACGGGAATTATAATCTGTAGTCTTTTGTGTTTGGCTTCTTAGGCTAAAGCATAATGATAGTGAGATTCATTCATGTTGTTGCACATATCAGTCCATCGTTCATTTTACTGCTGAGTACCTTTTTATTGTTGTTAGTTTTAGCTTCAGTGGCCTAGTTTTGAGGCAGATTTAATTCCTGTTCTCTTAGCTATGACTTTTCATGATTGAAAGATGTAGGTTAGGCTATAGAGAAGAGCTTTTAGGAGCCACAGTTCAGTTCAGTTGCTCAGTTGTGTCCAACTCTTTGCGACCCCAAGGACTGCAGCATGCCAGGCCTCCCTGTCCATTGCCAACTCTCGGAACCTACTCAAACTCATGTCCATCGAGTCGGTGATGCCATCCAACCATCTCATCCTCTGTTGTCCCCTTCTCCTCCTACCCTCAATCTTTCCCAGCATCAGGGTCTTTTCAAATGAGTCAGTTCTTCGCATCAGGTGACCAAAGTATTGGAGTTTCTGCTTCAGCATCAGTTCTTCCAATGAATATTCAGGACTGATTTCCTTTAGGAGGGACTGGTTGGATCTCCTTGCAGTCCAAGGGACTCTCAAGAGTCTTCTCCAACCCCACAGTTCAAAAGCATCAATTCTTCAGTGCTCAGCTTTCTAGTCCAACTCTCACATCCATACATGACTACTGGAAAAACCATAGCTTTGACTAGACAGACCTTTGTTGGCAAAGTAATGTCTCTGCTTTTTAATATGCTGTTTAGGTTGGGCATAACTTTTCTTCCAAGGAGCAAGTCTTTTAATTTCATGGCTGCAGAAACCATCTGCAGTGATTTTGGAGCCCCCAAAATAAAGTCTTTCACTGTTTCCACTGTTTCTCCATCTCTTTACCATGAAGTGATGGAACTGGATGCCATGATCTTAGTTTTCTGAATTTTAAGCCAACGTTTTCACTCTCCTCTTTCACTTTCATCAAGAGGCTCTGTAGTTCTTCTTCTCTTTCTGCCATAAGGGTGGTATCATCTGCGTATCTGAGGTTATTGATATTTCTCCTAGCAATCTTGATTCCAGCTTGTGCTTCATCCAGCCCAGCATTTCCCATGATGTACTCTGCATGTAAGTTAAGTAAGCAGGGTGACAATATACAGCCTCAGTGTACTCCTTTTCCTATTTGGAACCAGTCTGTTGTTCCATGTCCGGTTCTAACTGTTGCTTCCTGACCTGCATACAGATTTCTCAGGAGGCAGGTCTGGTGGTCTGGATTCCCATCTCTTGAAGAATTTTCCAGAGTTTGTTGTGGTCCACATAGTCAAAGGCTGTGGTATAGTCTATAAAGCAGAAGTAGATATTTTTCTGGAACTCTCTTGCTTTTTCGATCATCCAGTGGATGTTGGCAATTTGATCTCTGGTTCTTCTGCCTTTTCTAAATCCAGCTTGACCATCTGGAAGTTAATGGCTCATGTAGTGTTAGAGCCTGGCTTGGAGAATTTTGAGCATTAGTTTACTAGTGTGTGAGATGAGTGCAGTTGCGCGGTAGTTTGAGCATTCTTTGGCATTGTCTTTCTTTCTAGGAGCCACAGAGTTTCCTAGAAAACTTGGAAACAGTCTCACAGTGTTGAAGTGAAAAGCTGATGCTGGGGGAACTAGATTGTAAAGTGAGACTTGGAAGAAATACTTGAAAACATCGTGTGAAGTGTACGAACCAGGGAGAAGACTGAAGGAACTGAAACCAGTGTAAGGAGTGTGTTAGCCAGAGGCTATTGGGCAGGTTGTTGAGAAGGCAGGGTAATTTTAAAACTGTAGTTTCAGAGGAGATAATGAGATACTTTTTGACCGGGGTTTACAGTATATTGTTACAGTTTTAAGTATTGCACTAAACTCTGGTTAAATTTGTGCAATTTGTATCAGTGAAGAAAAAGTAGAACTGATATCATGAAGTCATTGTTGCTTTTCTTCATTTCTCCCAGCCTGTGAACATACACATTTGATTTCCTTGTGTTTGATTTGCTTGTATAATTTCCCCCAGCCTCATTCATCCTTCTCAGTGTTTTTAGAAAAGGATGCCTGGTAAATTTTCCATCAATATTTGCTTAGTATCTGGGTAGTGAAGTGAATGTTGCCTATTGTGTCCGACTCTGCAACCCCATGGACTATACAGTCCATGGAATTATGTAGGCCAGAATACTGGAATGGGTAGCCTTTCCCTTCTCCAGGGGATCTTCCCAACCCAGGGATTGAAACTCTCCCACATTGCAGGTGGGTTCTTTACCAGCTGAGCCACAAGGGAAGCCCAAGAATACTGGAGTGAGTAGCCTATTCCTTCTCCAGCGGATCTTCCCAACCCAGAAATAGAACCAGGGTCTTCTGTGTTGCAGGCAAATTCTTTACCAACTTAGCTATCGTATCTGGGTAGATATATTCCCCAAGTTTTCTAATTATTCTTTATAGTTTCTCTCTAAGTGTTGGACATGTATTTACAACTTCTTTTGTGTATTCCTACTAGTTGTCCTACAGGGAACTTAAACTGATGCCATGAATCTGACCAACAGACCTCTTCTCTTTTTCTGCACCTTCCAATTGGGGTAATAGCGTCTCCAACCCTACTTATGCTGAAATAGCTTCTGGCTCCAGTCCATCCCTTCTCTATTCCTATATTTATTTCAGATCTTCATGATCTCTTGATGAGATTACAATGGCAGCCATCTAACAGTTCTCCCTGCATGAATTTAAAGTTGTCTTATCTTTGTGGTTGGATATTGATATAGTGTTTCAGTTTTTCCCTTAGTTGTTGACACTGAGGCTGGATAATGCATGTGTGACATGTCTACTCAATGGGTTTCTGGATAGTATCTCAGTTTCTTAATTTGATAACTTTCATCAAGTTATTTTTTTCAAAGAAGTTATGTAAGAGTAAAATACTCCAGCAAACTTCATAGTTTTTAATAATGCTTGACAATATTTGATTGTGAAGGTCAACAGAAATAGCTAAAAACATATAAATTTCCACTGAAATTCATTTTTCCATGTTACTTTCATCTCTAATTATCTGGATGCAGCAAAAAAAGTATCACCTTCTAGGTAATAATTAACTGATATATATGGGTGGTGTTTGTCTGTAAGCTCAGAGTAGATTTTGGTTGAATAGTACAGGCAAAAAAAATCTGAATAAACTGATAGTATTTTTGAAACTGGTGTTTGAAAACCTTTTGTGAATGTAATTCTATGTAAACTAATCTAAAAATTTGTACTAGAAGAAATCCTGTCCTTAGCCAGGTCATTAGTACTTTGTTTCCTAAAGACTGAGGACTGCATCTGTGTTATTAACCTCATATGGACTTAGTCTGAGTTGTTTATTTACTCATACAATGATTGGATATATTGTAAGAACAAAGCTTCTTGGACAACTGTCTCTCCTGTAGTTCTAAAATACATTGCATAATTCAAACAATGTAAATGTATGCAAAAGGCTTCAAGTCTGATTTTTCAGATGATAAATTGAATGCAGGTGTTCACTATTTACCTCAGTGTAAGATAGCCTATTTTGTTTCTACTTGAAACATTCTGAGTAGCATTCTGTAATGGCAGAGTGAGAAACTTGTGCATGCATGCCTTTGGTTTAGCTTTTCTCCAGTGTATATATTCTCTGTTGGGCAAACTTGCCAGGCTGCTTTGCAGAAGTAAACCTGCAAGTGATGCTGAAGCTGGAAAAATAGATACATGATTGGATTATTTGTAACGGGGACCATTACATGATCACTGTAAAACAATAGTCCCTTACTTGTTTGTATTATAAAAGCTCTGACACTTGTTGAATCCCTCCCCAGAAAAATAACTGCATTATACACAAAATAATATTTTTAGAGGTTTTTTCAGTTCCTCTGAGTCCTTTTCATTTACCTCATGTTAACAACTCTGCCACGTTCTCATATGTTGTTGATGGAAATGTAAATTGAAGCCACCTCAATAGGTGACAGTTTGGAATTACTTACCTAATTAGAATGCACATATTCCTGTTTCTGGGTAAAGATAACCAACTGAACATGGATCTAATTTTGTTTACTACCAAAACCTCATTAAAGTCCCTTAGCAAGGGATTAAAAACAATGTGAACCCACAGGAATAAGGAGAATAGAAGTGGTGATGGCAAACAAATAACTAGAAAGAAGGTGAATGAATAGTAACTGACAGCAATAAATCTGAGAAGGCTGAATTAGAAGGGAATTGTAGGGAAAGCTAAGAATTAAAATTGACTACAATAGAATTGCTCGAAAGTTCAGGAACTAGTAGCCCCAGGTACCCCTAGACAGAGGATGAGATGGTTGGATGGCATCACTGACTCAGTGGACATGAGTTTGAGCAAACTCTAGGGGAATAGTGAAAGGTAGGGAAGCCTCGTGTGCTGCAGTGCATGGGGTCACAAAGAATCAGACATGACTTAACACCTGAACAACAATAACCCATAGAACTGAGTGAAGGGGGACAAAATTAGGAGACTTAGTGGAACGTAAAAACTACTAAAAAGTAGTCAGATCTCTAGGTCACCTTCTCTAGTCTGTGACCCTCCTCATCCCCACTACAGAAGCAGGTGGGGGGAAGAGCGCCCTCTGTCGGGAAGAGAACACTGGTTGACGGAAGGAGTGCCTTGCCCGAAAGGACGACTAACAGACCATGTGCATACTGCCTACCTGAGGGGCGAGGCCCTTGGCGTCTTCTCCCACTGAGCAGCAAATATCTTGGTAGCTTGGTTTTCTCTCCTGGCTGGACACTGGAAATGTTTTATTTGAATAATATGTTTAGTCTAAAAAGAAAGACCTATAAGTACTCACCTCAGAGGTTCCCTGGTAATCATCTCAACCCCGTCACCCTGTAGTGAAGCTCACGGTTTACAAACCCCACTCCTGCACTCACTGCTGAATAGGTTTACCATCCCACTTGAAGAATGCGCTTACCATGGAAGGTAGAGACCAAAACAAGGAGAAAAGTGTACCGTGAGAAAACAGTGAATATGCGGAGAAAGGAAAACTCTTAAAAAATTAATATCATTACAGAGGTAAAACTTCATTGCAAACGTGAAATAAGATCAGAATGCTCAAACAAATTAATGTTCAGAGGATAAAAACAAGATCTGGAGTTAAAATCTGAGGAACTTTCCCCAAAATGTTAAAAGATGAAATACAGTGAAGAAAAGAATGTTAGAAGTCCAATAACAAAAAAGTCAAAATTCAGTGACAAAACTTTCCCAACGAGAAAATTGAGAGGAAGAAATATCAAAGAAATAATGCAACAAAAAGTGTTTTTAAAGCTTACCTCTTACAGTCCTTTCCTCAGAAAGCTACTGGAGGATGTGTTCAGAGGGTTATTAAAAAAATTACATGGGTGTTGGAAGTTCATGGCAGGAGAAAGATGAAGAGTATGCCCAGGATCATGGTGTAGGGTGTTCTCAGGATGATAGCTGTGTGTCAGCCACCAGTCCCTGCTGAAAAAGGTCAGAAGACTCCAAGGGTGATTTCTTCAGGAATACAAAGTTGGTGAATACCTTACATGTCTGAGTATCTTCAGAGTAGATCTAGACAAATAGTTATTTGCTGTTGAATGACCCATTGGCATAAAGAAAACTAAACAGTTTAAACAAAAGAGAAGTTATAACGCCGGGAAAGACCAAGACTTGTGCAGGAAAGGAATTTCAGTGTATGACTTAGCTATGAGCAATGATGACATAGTCACTAATGTAAACACGCGATGTAACCGAAAATTAAGATACTGAAGGCAGAAATACGAAGTGTTGGTGTACATTGTGATGCGGGGAGGAGAGGAGACAAAATTCTTCTATATCTGAGGGTTAACTCAGAAAACGGAGTTGTATATTCTTTAGAGAGACGATGTGATACTAAACTATTTCAGTTGTTCAGACCTGACAGTATTCTGCTTTTTACCTTACCATGTCCTCCTGGTAAGTGAAGTCTCTTTCTCTGTTCCTTGATTCTGGATTTAGCCTGCTAGCTTGCCTTGGGATTTTTGCAGAGGAGATGTAGACAGAGGCGTAGATGTGCCTCTGCTGTTGGGTTTGCCCTTTGTTGCACCCGTTGTCCTGAGGAAGGCACAGTCTGGTCGCTGTCCCTCCAGTGTGGCCTGTAGTGTGTGACCCGTGGATCAGAAGTGCCACAGCCGACCTGCAGTCCTGCAGCTTACAGCGCAGTCGCCTCAGCCATCCCACAGCTGTGTGTGAGAAAGAAGCTGATCGCTGCGTGCTGCTGACATTCGTGTGTTTGTTAATCGCTGGTGGCTCAGACGGTAAAGAACGTGCCTGCAGGGCAGGAGACCTGAGTTCGATCCCTGGTAAGGAAGATCCCCTGGAGGAGGTGATGACAACCCACTTCAGTGTTCTCACCTGGAGAATCCCCATGGACAGAGGAGCCTGGCGGGCTACAGTCCATGGGGTCACAAAGAGTTGGACTAAGCCCAGCACACAGTAGTTGACTTGCTACACATGGAAACGGATATTAGAAGCGTCAACTGAAAGAAGGAAAATGATTGCCTGTGGTGAAGATGAAGTAGAGCAGAGGGAGTGAGGTTGGCTTTTTCATAACAGATCTTGTAGAGATAGTTGGTTCTTTGAACTATGTACTTTGATAACTGAAATCTATGAGCTAAAAATTTAGAAAACAAAACAGATGACTTGATTTTGTACTTGGAGTTTGTAGAGGAGATCTAGTGGATGGAAAAATGATCAACGCAGTCAGGGTGCTAGTAATAAATTTTTTTTATGCCTTCAACCATAGTCTTCTGGTTGATGAAGGACAGTCTGGAAAAATGAGCATTAACTAATCGAGAACCAGTGGAGGTTTCACAGGATTGGATGCCTCATTCAGGGTCAGTGGGAGAGGAGAGTAAGAGAAATGATGCTTGGAAGTGCCAGTCAGATTGGATTATGAAATGAAAAGTTTCAGAGGAGTCTCAAATGAAGGTAAAAATAAAGTTCTCTACAATAGAAATTAGTTGTTCAAGTGAAAATAAATTCTAGCAAGGAAATAGCTAGAATATTTAAAGTTTGTGCACATGGACGTTGGATTCAGCCAGTATAATGTCAGTAATTTGAGTAAAATGGAAGACTGATCCCACATGTCTGAAATGGCGGAGCCTATGAAGTAGTGACAGACGACAGTATTATGAAGCTTGGAGGATTTGTCCAGATGGCGTGCATATTGGAGGGACAGAGGGTTTGCACAGAAAGAGAGGTGTAAGGGTCTGGAATGTTAGTCCTGCCTGCAAGGCCTGAAGTCAGTGGTGGTTGGGAAAATCAGGAGAAAGCACTTGAGAGTGGTGGTGAGAAATGGGTGTTCTTTCATATCTAGGAGACGAAGACTCTATTAAGTAATGAATTTGCAGCAAAACAGGATAGTACAGGGGAACGGGCAGCGGAGGAGGTGGTTAACTCTAGGGTGATGGTCCATGGAGACTGACTGAACCGCGCGAGAGGTATATTGCAAGCTATTTGACAGTAGTCACTTCACTACATAGAAAAGATAGAAAAAGAACATACACATAACAAAAGCTACAACTATATGTGATTTATAGAATGAAACAAAATGATGAGGGACTATGTCTGTCATTGTCACAAGTGAGAATAAAATTACACTTTAAACCTTTTTCTTTTCCATTTTATATTTATTCTTCCAGTTTCACTGCTAGTGTTTCTTCCATTTTTCTTAACGGAAACTAAGTCTGAGGAAAGTAGAAGGAAAACTTTGCACACAATTTCAGAGTTACCCCCAGTATCACTACAGAACACATAGAACTCTGTATAGCCGTTTGATATTACTGAATAGTTACTACTGAATAACTACTTTTTAAACCTTAATTTGGGGCTCCCTGGTGGCTCAGATAGTAAGGAATCTGCCTGCAGTGTGGGAGACCTGGGTTGACCCTGGGTCGTGAAGATCCCCTGGAGAAGGGAATGGCAACCCACTCCAGTTTTCTTGCCTGGAGAATTCTCTTGGCAGAGGAGCCTGGCAGGTTATAGTCCATGGGGTCGCAAAGAGTCGGACACGACCGAATGACTAACACTTTCAGTTTCACTTTCAAACCTTAATTTCTTTGTGCTGTGCTTAATCACTCAGCTGTGTCTGACTCTTTGTGACCCCGTGGACTGTAGCCCACCAGGCTTCTCTGTCCATGGGGATTCTCAGGCAAAATTACTGGAGTGGGTTGCCATGCCGGCCTCCAGGGGATCTTCCCAACCCAGGGATTGAACCCAGGACTCCCGCATTGCAGGCGGATTCTTTACTGTCTGAGCTGCTAGGGAAGCCCTTAATTTGTATGGTTAACTATATTATAGCCCCTAATTATCTAGACTTTATCCAGGAATAACCATAGACTAGACACTATGCCAGACACCTCACATGGCTATCATGCTAGTTCTTTTCAGTAGTTTTTATTCTCCATTTCTGAAAATGGAAGAAGCTTGAGGGGCAGCCTCGTTTTAAGTATTTTCTCCCCAGTCAGATAACTTGTTATGTCGAAGGACACAGTTGGAACCCAAATCTGTTTGACTTCAACATCAGTGCTCCTAACCACTTGGCAACAATGCATCAAGTTCAGTCAAGTACACATATACTTTCATTAATTAAGCAGACCCTATCAATGGACTTCTTATGAATCTTAAAGCACAGTTTGCAAATTGCTTTAAATTACTGCTAGGAAAAAGGAAGAACAGGAACAAATTAAGGAGTAATATCCCATGTTTATCATGATGCTAGCCAGATTTAATATTTTATAGTAGACATATTGTTTTTAGATTTGTGTGCTCGGAGCTTTAAATACTCTGCAACTTAATTATTGTCAGGACATCAGATTGATTTGCTGAAAGTATTAAATATATATGTTTGGAAACAAAATCTTAACTCTTGAGAGCATATATTTCTTAAGAATATAACAATTATATTGCATATTACATTATACTACATGAATACTGTATAAAGTGTTTTTTTTTTTTTCCAGTAAGAGCAAGGACCCTGTGCATGTGGCAAGGGTAAAAATTAAATCTTCATGTTAACCTTGTCCTTTAGTCTTTCTTCTCAGAGGCAAACAGGTTCTCCCGAGACCTGCTGAAGGGATGCAGATTCCTTCCTCACCTTTTTTTTTTTTTCCTTCCTCACCTTTTATTCTGCGTCTGTGGCGCCGTTCTGAGCAACTACAATTCTGTTTTGTCACTTTGCCTCCGGCGCAGCAAGCACCATGAGACTGTTCCTCCCTGCTCTCCTAGCAATTCTCTTTTTCTCTCACCCATTAGAATATCTTGCTTTTTGCATCCCATGTCTTCCCTTTTCTCATTGTGCTCCCCAATTTTGTGGAGCACTATCTCCTGAGAAAGAGTATGTGGGGAACTTCTGCTTTCCCATGCATGTAAGGAACTTAGACATGATCACTATCCTAACAGTACAAAGCTAAACAAACTGAAAAATAAAAAAAACGTGTCTTAAATCTATCAGAGAAGTGAGATAACAGGACAGATTGGTGTCCTGAAACAGGCAAGCACAGTGGAGTAGGAAATGGCAACCCACTCCAGGATTCTTGTCTGGGAAATCCCATGGACAAAGGAACCTGGTGGGCTACAGTCCATAGGGTTACAAAGAGTCAGACACAAGTGAAGTGACTTGGCACTCACCCATTCATGGTGGTTCTAGTTTTAGTTTTTTGAGACACCTCCATATTGTTTTCTGCAGTAGCTATCCCAGTTTACATTCCTATCTACAACACACAAAGGTTCTCTTTTTGCTACATCCTTACCAGCAATTTGTATTTTGTGATCTTTTTGATGATAGCCATTCTGGCAAGTGTGAGGTGTTATCTCATTCTGGTTTTGTTTTGCATTTCTCAAATCAGCAATGCTGAGCATCTTTCCTCTGCCTGTTGATTACCTATAGGTTTTGTTTGGAAAAATGTCTCTCCAGGTCTTCGGCCTATTTTTTTTTAAATTGAGTTGTTTGAATTTTTGATGGGTTGTATGAGCTGCTTATGTATTTTGGATATTAACCTTTTATCAGTCACATCGTTTTCAGGTATTTTCTCCCATTCAGGAGGTTGTCATTTAATTTTGTCAAAAGTTTCCTTTGCTGTGCAAAAGCTTTTAAGTTTAACTAGGTCCAGTTTGTTTGTTTTTGTTTCCTTGTATTAGGAGGTAGAGCCAAAAAAAACCAAACAAACAAACAAACAAAAAAAACCAAACAAAAAAGCTTTCACAATTTATGTGAAAGAGTGTTCCTGTGTTTTCTTCTAGAGGTTTTTTGGTTTCTGGTCTTACTTTTAAGACTTTAATACATTTTGAGTTTATTTTTGTATATGGTATAAGAAAATATTCTTATTCATCTACATGTAGGCAACTGGCACCGACTTCCCAGCACCACTAGTTGCAGAGACTGTGTTTTCTCCATTGTATATTATTGTCTTCTATGGTGTCAATTAAATGATGGTGAAGCCTATCACTATCATTATTTCTGGGCTCTCTATTCTGTTCTTTTAAACTCCCATGTTTGTTTTCATGCCAGTACCATATATATATATATATATATATATATTTTTTTTTTTACTGTAGCTGTGTAATATAGTTTGAAATCAGGGCACATGATACCTCCAGCTTTGCCCTTCTTTCTCAACACTGTTTTGTCCATTCAGGGTCTTTTGTGTTTCCATAGGAGTTTTAAAATTATTTGTTCTTTCTTTGAAAAATGGCATTGGTATTTTAATAGGGATGGCATTGAATCTGAGATTTTGATACTCCACATCATCACCAACTCTGGAAATTGTCAGTGTTCTGAATTTCAGCCATTCTAATATATGTATAGTGAGATCTCATTGTTGTTTTAATTCACATTTTCATACAGCGTTCATTGCTGGTGATAATGCAAAATGGCACATCCACTTGGGAAGACAATTTGACAGTTTCTTACAAAACTAAACATAGTCTTAGCATATGATACAGCAGTTGTGCTTCTTTGTATTTACTGAAATAAGTTGAAAATTTGTATCTATACAAAAGCCTATACTTCAATATTTGTACTGGTTGTATTCATAGTCACCAAAACTTGGAAGCAACCAAGATTTTCTTATACATACATACACTGTGGTACTTCCAGATAATGAAATATTATCTAGTACTAAAAAATAATTCAAGTCATGAAATACATGGAGGCACTTTAAATATATATTACCAAGTGAAATAGACCAACCTGAGCAGACCACATACTATTTGATTACAGATATGTGACTTCTGGAAAAGACACAACTATAGATACAGGGAAAAGTTAATTAGTTGCACGGAATTGGGAGAACAGAGGAGGGTGAATAGGAGAACAAGAATTTTTAGTGCAGTGAAGATATCCTATATGTTACCATTGTGGTGGATACATACCACTACACACTTGTTACAATGTGTAGAATGTGAAACACTAAGAATGAACCCTAATGTAAACTGTTGACTTCAGGTATTATCTGTGTGTCTGTGTAGGTTCAGTGTACCGCTCTGGTGTAAGATTTTATTAGCAAGGGAGCCTGTGTGTATGTGGGGATAGCAGTAAATGGAAAATAGCTGTACTTTCTGCTCAATTTTGCTCTGAACCTAAAACTCTTAAAAAAAGGCTATCTGTTAAGAAACCTAGATTGAAAAAGCACATAGGAACTAAAATTCTGCCGAGACTTTCAATGTTTCTGTAAGTCCATATTCTGCCTTCAGACAGGATGTATAGCTTTTGTGATTTTATATTGATAACCACTATCTTCTAAATTATGAAGAAACTCTTCCACTATTTATCTGATTTTCATTGTTGGCTGTTAAGTAGTCTTGTCCAGTTTGGATTCCTGCTTCTTTACAAGAGACTTTTTGTTTTTGTTTTTTTTTAGTTGAATTTGGTGCATTTTCATCTATTAGCATCTATATTCTGTAAGATTGTTTAATACTGGGGACTTATGTTCTTTATTACTGCAATTAAAAATTATTTGGTTGTTTGCTTCTCCAGCCCTTTCACGTTCTTCTGATTTTTGTTAACATATTGGACTTTGATTCATTATGTTTTTCTGTTTTCTACCCTTCTAAATATTATCCTTATTTTAAGAGTATAAACACTATCATTCTGGGGCTGTTAAATCTTTATTGACTGTATAGTTTCTAGTTTCTCCAAAACATTTTTTGCCATTTTGACCTTATCTTTCATTTTAGTCTTACCTTGCATTTCAGTTATATCTGGGTTTTCTGTTCACGTGTATATGTTGGTGATTGGTTGTACTTGCTGGGTTTTATGTTGGGGGTGGCTGTTGATTGTGAGTTTCATTCTAAGGTGACTGCGCTGGACAGTGTATATGAAGACCTCTGACTATAGTGTGCCAAGGGGTTATGCCTGAGGAGGATATTCAGTTCTGTCCAGTCGCTCAGTCATGTTCAACTCTTTGTAACTCCATGGACTGTAGAACGCCAGGCCTCCCTGTCCATCACCAACTCCTGGAATCCACCCAAGCTCATGTCCATTGAGTCGGTGATGCCATCCAATCATCTCATCCTCTGTCATCCCCTTCTCTTCCTGCCTTCAGTCTTTCCCAGCATCAGGGTCTTTTCAAATGAGTCAGTTCTTCGCATCAGGTGGCCAAAGTATTGGAGTTGCAGCTTCAGCATCAGTCCTTCCAATCAATATTCAGGACTGATTTCCTTTAGCATGGACTGGTTGGATCTCCTTGCAGTCCAAGGGACTCTCAAGAGTCTTCTCCAACCCCACAGTTCAAAAGCATCAATTCTTCAGCACTCCAGCTTTCTTTATAGTCCAACTCTCACATCTTTACATGACCACTGGAAAAACCATAGCTTTGACTAGACAGACCTTTGTTGGCCAAGTAATGTCTCTGCTTTTTAATATGCTGTCTAGGTTGGTCATAAGTTTTCTTCCAAGGAGCAAGGGTCTTTTAATTTCATGGCTGCAATCACCATCTGCAGTGATTTTGGAGCCCAAGAAAATAAAGTCTGTCATTGTTTCCATTGTTTCCCCATCTATTTGCCATGAAGTGATGGGACCAGATGCCATGATCTTAGTTTTCTGAATGTTGAGCTTTAAGCCAACTTTTTCACTCTCCTCTTTCACTTTCATCAAGAGGCTCTTCAGTTCTTTGCATTCTGCTATAAGGGTGGTATCATTTACATATCTGAGGGTATTGATAGAAGAATATTATTAATACTATTTTGGGCTCCAGGTTTAGGGAGGCAGAGGATTCTCAGCATCTATGTATTTCTGTGTTTTTTATGTGATCAGTGATAACACTATGGCCCCCATGCTGGATAGTGTCCACATTTTGTGCAGCTACACCTTAATTAACTTGGTGGTGGTTTAGTTGCTCAGTTGTGTCCGACTCTTTGTGACCCCATAGACTGTAGCCCTCCAGACTCCTCTCTCCATGGGATTCTCCAGGCAAGAATACTGGAGTGGGTTGTCATTTCCTTCTCCAGGGGATCTTCCCGACCCAGGAATTGAACCCGGGTCTCCTGCATTGCAGGCAGATGATTTACCAACTGAACTTACTTGATTAAAATTTACCATCTTGCTGGTTGCTTTATTTTTGTTCCTTTTCTTTTTTCTGCCTGCCTTTGTATTAATTTCTCATTTTATGATTCCCTTTTTTTCCTGTTGACTTCTTACTCTTATAAAGCATTTGTCCAGTGATTACCTCGTTTAGAATCCACACCTAATCACAGTCACTTTGAACTAATATTACACAATTTGATGAGCACCCAGTAGTGGGTTGCTAAAGAAAAGCCTGAATGGGAGTATTAACTCATGTTGTGGTTGTATTTTCCAGAGGTACTGTATTCTCCTAATTGCCTCCATTCAATATTTATAGTTTGTTGAAATTTTTAGGAGATTTTATCTTACTGTCTGTATGGGACCCGGTGTTTCTTCCTTTTGAGTTATGTAGGTGAGCTGGTGATGGCATCTTCTACTTCTTGGGGGAGGCATGACTTTTCTTAGATTTAGGGCTACAGTCATCCTGTGACCTCGGCTCTGATGGTTTCCATAAAAAGTTCTGTTTTTGTAGTTTATCTGCTTTTTTCTTTTGTTCTTGAAATAAGCATCACTTTTGCTAGCTTTTCATATCCTAGGCAGTAGAAATCATCATCCACGTTCTTGAGAAACAAACTCAGATTTTAATTTGTCATAAAGTATGCACTTTTTTGAGGTAACCATAGAAGTAAGGTTTAATGCAAAAACATTACCAAAACCCCATAAGTGAAGTGAAAGTCGCTCAGTCGTGTCCAACTCTTTGAGACCCCATGGACTGTACGGTCCATGGAATTCTCTAGGCCAGAATACTGGAGTGGGTAGCCTTTCCCTTCTCCAGGGGATCTTCCCAACCCAGGGATCAAACCCAGATCTTCTGCTCTGCAGGCAGATTCTTTACCAGCTGAGGCACTGGGGAAGCCCAAGAATACTGGAGTGGGTAGCCTATCCCTTCAGCGGATCTTCCCTACCAAGGAATCAAATCAGGGTCTCCTGCATTGCAGGCGGATTCTTTACCAACTGAGCTATCAGGGAAGCCCCCAAACCCCATAAATAGTTGTAAAATTATTCTATACAGTGAAATGACAGATTCTGAGTATTTCTGCCAGGATCACTTCAGTTTCTATTTTGGGTACATATTTTGGAAGTATCTGATCTGTCGTTTTCTTTGTCTCCTGCTGGCTCTGTTGAGTGGAGTCCGGAAGATTTCTTGCACTTGGTAAGCTGTTGCCATTCCTGGTTGGTGCATCGCGTGACTGGCAGGAGCACATCATCAAGCACTTCTCACCCCTGAGATGGGAAGGAAGGAGCTGGTCCTCTCAGTATGCACTTTGTGAGCCCTTTAAGGCTGTCCACGAATGTGGTCAGTATCCTGCCTCTGGATAGAGGGGCAGGAGAAGGGTTTTTGGTAGTCATCTTCAGGGTTTAGAGAGAGAGGGAGAAGTGAAAGTTGCTCACTCTTGTCCAGTTCTTTGTGACCCCATGGACTATACAGTCCATGGAATTCTCTAGGCCAGAATACTGGAGTGGGTAGCCTTTCCCTTCTCCAGGGGACCTTCCCAACCCAGGGATCGAACACAGGTCTCATGCATTGCAGGTGGATCCTTTACTAGCTGAGCCACAGGGGAAGCCCATCTGAGTGACTTTCACTTCACTTTGGGGTTTAACCAAAAGTAGTTATTTTTACTGTAGATTGGCCTTACTTGCATACTACTAGATGAGATTGTGCAGATTTGGAATTATTAATAGAATGTGGAGGTTTTGTTGTTATTGTTTAGGTGCTAAGTCATGTCCAACTTTTTGCCACCCCATGGACTGCAGCACACCAGGCTTCTCTGTCCTTCACCATCTCCCAAAGTTTGCTTAGATTCATATGCATTGAGTTGGTGATGCTATCTAACCATCCCATCTTCTACTGGCTCCTTCTTCTTTTGCCTTCAGTCTTTTTCAGCATCAGGGTCTATTCCAATGAGTCAGCCCTTCACATCAGGTGGCCAAAGTATTGGAGCGTCAGCAACAACCCTTTTGATGAATATTCAGGGTTGATTTCCTTTAGGATTGACTGGTCTGATCTTGTAGTCCAAGGGACTCTCAAGAGTCCTCTACAGTACCCCAATTCAAAAGCATCAGTTCTTTAGTACTTAGCCTTCTTTATGGTCCAAATTTCACATCTCTATATGACTACTGGAAAAACAATAGCTTTTACTATAAGGACCTTTGTTGGCAAAGTGATGTCTCTGCTTTTTAACATGCTGTCTGGGTTTGTCATATCTTTCCTCCCAAGGAGCAAGCTTCTTTTAATTCCATGGCTGTGGTTACCATCTGCAGTGATTTTGGAGCCCAAGAAAATAAAATGTGTCACTTCTTCCACTGTTTCCCCCTCTATTTGCCATGAAGTGATGGGACCAGATGCCATGATCTCAGTTTTTTTTTTTTTTTTTTTTTTAGAGTTACACTGATACATTTCTTTCTTTTTTTTTTTTTATTAGTTGGAGGCTAATTACTTCACAACATTTCAGTGGGTTTTGTCATACATTGATATGAATCAGCCATAGATTTACACGTATTCCCCATCCCGATCCCCCCTCCCACCTCCCTCTCCACCCGATTCCTCTGGGTCTTCCCAGTGCACCAGGCCCGAGCACTTGTCTCATGCATCCCACCTGGGCTGGTGATCTGTTTCACCATAGATAGTATACATGCTGTTCTTTTGAAATATCCCACCCTCACATTCTCCCACAGAGTTCAAAAGTCTGTTCTGTATTCTGTGTCTCTTTTTCTGTTTTGCATATAGGGTTATCGTTACCATCTTTCTAAATTCCATATATATGCATGGTATACTGTATTGGTCTTTATCTTTCTGGCTTACTTCACTCTGTATAATGGGCTCCAGTTTCATCCATCTCATTAGAACTGATTCAAATGAATTCTTTTTAATGGCTGAGTAATATTCCATGGTGTATATGTACCACAGCTTTCTTATCCATTCATCTGCTGATGGGCATCTAGGTTGCTTCCATGTCCTGGCTATTATAAACAGTGCTGCGATGAACATTGGGGTGCACGTGTCTCTTTCAGATCTGGTTTCCTCAGTGTGTATGCCCAGGAGTGGGATTGCTGGGTCATATGGCAGTTCTATTTCCAGTTTTTTAAAAATCTCCACACTGTTTTCCATAGCGGCTGTACTAGTTTGCATTCCCACCAACAGTGTAAGAGGGTTCCCTTTTCTCCACACCCTCTCCAGCATTTATTGCTTGTAGACTTTTGGATAGCAGCCATCCTGACTGGCGTGTAATGGTACCTCATTGTGGTTTTGATTTGCATTTCTCTAATAATGAGTGATGTTGAGCATCTTTTCATGTGTTTGTTAGCCATCTGTATGTCTTCTTTGGAGAAATGTCTGTTTAGTTCTTTGGCCCATTTTTTTGATTGGGTCATTTATTTTTCTGGAATTGAGCTGCAGGAGTTGCTTGTATATTTTTGAGATTAATCCTTTGTCTGTTTCTTCATTTGCTATTATTTTCTCCCAATCTGAGGGCTGTCTTTTCACCTTACTTATAGTTTCCTTTGTAGTGCAAAAGCTTTTAAGTTTCATTAGGATCCCATTTGTTTAGTTTTGCTTTTATTTCCAATATTCTGGGAGGTGGGTCATAGAGGATCTTGCTGTGATTTATGTCGGAGAGTGTTTTGCCTATGTTCTCCTCTAGGAGTTTTATAGTTTCTGGTCTTACATTTAGATCTTTAATCCATTTTGAGTTTATTTTTGTGTATGGTGTTAGAAAGTGTTCTAGTTTCATTCTTTTACAAGTGGTTGACCAGTTTTCCCAGCACCACTTGTTAAAGAGGTTGTCTTTTTTCCATTGTATATCCTTGCCTCCTTTGTCAAAGATAAGGTGTCCATAGGTTCGTGGATTTATCTCTGGGCTTTCTATTCTGTTCCATTGATCTATATTTCTGTCTTTGTGCCAGTACCATACTGTCTTGATGACTGTGGCTTTGTAGTAGAGTCTGAAGTCAGGCAGGTTGATTCCTCCAGTTCCATTCTTCTTTCTCAAGATTCTTTGGCTATTCGAGGTTTTTTATATTTCCATACAAATTGTGAAATTCTTTGGTCTAGTTCTGTGAAATCGTTGGTAACTGATAGGGTTGCATTGATCTATAGATTGCTTTAGTCGAATAGCCTTTTGACAATTGATCTCTTCAATCCATGAACACGGTATTTTCTCCATCTGTTTGTGTCCTCTTTGATTTCTTTCATCAGTGTTTTTAGTTTTTCTATGTATAGGTCTTTTGTTTCTTTAGGTAGATTAACTCCTAAGTATTTTATTCTTTCCTTTACTTCTTTTCTGCTCTGATTGCTGTGCCAAACCTTCCAACACTATGTTCCAACACTATGTTGATAGTAGTGGTGAGAGTGCGGCACCTTGTCTTGTTCCTATTGAATTTCAGGGAAATGCTTTCAATTTTTTCACCATTGAGGGGATCTTGCTGTGGGTTGTCATATAAGCTTTTATTATGTGAGGTATGTTCCTTTCTCTTCCTGCTTTCGGAGAGTTTTGTAATCATAAATGAGTGTTGAATTTTGTCAAAGGCTTTCTCTGCAATCTATTGAAGATAATCATATGGTTTTCATCTTTTAATTTGTTAATGTGGTGTATTACATTGATTGATTTGCGGATATTAAAGAATCCTTGCATTCCTGGGATAAAGCCCACTTGGTCATGATGTATGATTTTTTTTAATATGTTGTTGGATTCTGTTTGCTAGAATTTTGTTAAGGATTTTTGCATCTATGTTCATCAGTGATATTGGCCTTTAGTTTTCTTTTTTTGTGGCATCTTTGTCTGGTTTTGGAATTAGGGTGATGGTGGCCTCATAGAATGAGTTTGGAAGCTTACCTTCATCTGCAATTTTCTGGAAGAGTTTGAGTAAGATAGGTGTTAGCTCTTCTCTAAATTTTTGTTAGAATTCAGCTGTGAAGCCATCTGGTCCTGGGCTTTTGTTTGCTGGAAGATTTTTGATGACAGTTTCGATTTCCTTGCTTGTGATGGGTCTGTTAAGATCTTCTATTTCTTCCTGGTTCAGTTTTGGAAAGTTATACTTTTCTAAGAATTTGTCCATTTCATCCAAATTGTCCATTTTATTGGCATAGAGCTGCTGGTAGTAGTCTCTTATGATCCTTTGTATTTCAGTTGTCTGTTGTCATCTCTCCATTTTCATTTCTAATTTTGTTAATTTGGTTCTTCTCTCTTTGTTTCTGAATGAGGTCTTGCTAATGGCTTGTGCATTTTGTTATTTTTTCTAAAAAACCAGCTTTTTAGCTTTTGTTGATTTTTGCTATGGTCCTCTTTAGTATTCTTGCATTTATTTCTTGCCCTTGATTTTTGAAATGATCTTTCCTTCTGCTAACCCTGGGGTTCTTCATTTCTTCCTTCTCTAATTGCTTTAGGTCTAGAGTTAGGTTATTTATTTGGCTTTTTCTTGTTTCTTGATGTAAGCCTGTAATGCTATGAACCTTCCCCTTAGCACTGCTTTTACAGTGTCCCATAGGTTTTGGGTTGTTGTGTTTTCATTTTCATTCATTTCTATACATATTTTGATTTCTTTTTTGATTTCTTCTATGATTTGTTGGTTATTCAGAAGCCTGTTATTTAGCCTCCATATGTTTGAATTTTTACAATTTTTTTCCTGTAATTGAGATGTAATCTTACTGCACTGTGGTCAGAAAAGATGACTGGAATGATTTCATTTTTTTTTAATTTTCCAAGACCAGATGTATGGCCCAGGATGTGATCTATTCTGGAGAAGTTTCCGTGTGCACTTGAGAAAAAGGTGAAGTTGATTGTTTTGGGGTGAAATGTCCTATAGATATCAATTAGGTCTAGCTGGTCCATTGTGTCATTTAAAGTTTGTGTTTCCTTGTTAATTTTCTGTTTTTTGATCTATCCATAGTTGTGAGTTGGGTATTAAAGTCTCCCACTATTATTGTGTTACTATTAATTTCCTCTTTCATACTCGTTAATGTTTGCCTTACATATTGCGGTGCTCCTATGTTGGATGCATATATATTTATAATTGTTATATCTTCTTCTTGGATTGATCCTTTGATCATTATGTAGTGTCCTTCTTTGTCTCTTTTCACATCCTTTATTTGAAAGTCTATTTTATCTGGTATGAGTATTGCGACTC